>NW_013952666.1:182184-184164 GCF_001266775.1 Austrofundulus limnaeus
GGATATAGCTCACTAGCAGCCTCGCACCGAGGACCTATCCACGTCATCATTTACCCAGAATGCTTTGCGTGTAAATAAAATGGCTCCGTCCGTATTAAAATATATTTTTAAAAATTTACAGAACTAAACAGCCTACAGTATTTTTACAGTCTTTATTTTACAGTTAAAATATATGTTTGTCAAATAAAGTTTAATGTTACAACTAATCATGGATCCCTTTAAGCTGAGGCTCGAGGGCAACAGGCACGAGGAGGATTGGTTCTGGGATCTTCATAAACAGAGAAACAACACGGTTAAGTAACTCAGGTAAGATTACTCAGACTGAGCGGCTGTAACACTACCGTGAAGTGATGATGCTCCAGTGAAGACCAGAGCACAAAGGAAGCCTTTTAAAGCCCAGGAGCCAATCAGAGGAAGAAGCTGCAGCTGCAGGCAGTCAGCACCGGGGTCCAGCCAGAACCACAGATCCTCACACTTTGATGTTTCACCTTTACATTTGACTAAATATGAAACGTCACATTCCTCATCTCAACAAACACTAACTGAGCTATTTGGGATATCCTGCATAGAAACAGAGTTTTAACACGTTTTCTTATAAGCGCTGAAACTACATGGACTAACTCAATGTGAAATAAATAATACAGAAATTCTATTAAATTAAAAGTAAGAGAGTTTTACTCACTGATGCGTTGTGGTGAGTAGCTTCTGTCATGAATTCTGAACTTTCCCACTTTCCAACAGGGAATTCCCACTGATCCAAGTCCACAAAACACATGTAGACTGACTGGGCAAACTCTCTTAGCCCCTTGAGGACCATTGCAATGGTAAAAAGCTGGTTTAGTGTTTCACAGCCAGGAGCACAGCTATGAAATGACCAGTGTTTCTTGTAGTAGACATATTAAGATTATTTAGCTCACATGTAGAAGATTAAAACACACCAGAATAATAACATTTTCTGCAAAAACAGAGTCAGTGTCATGTAATGAATGATTTTACTGTAATGTGGTGATGGAATAGCTAAGTTGGTAAAACTAAAAGAAACAGGACACTAGCTAACTGGAGAAAAATACTACCTAAAAGCTAAAAGAGGCAAGAAGCTAGTTAAAAGTAAGCAAAATAAAAGCTAAATATATCAAAATACCAACTAAACACTAAATGTAGCAAAAGGGTAGTTAAAAGCTAAAAGTAGAAAAATGATAGAAACTCAGACTAACCAAGTGCTAGCTAAAAGTAGGCAAATGCTTGTTACAAATAACATTATGTTAGCTAAAAGTAGCAAAATGCTAGCTAAAGCTGAAATGAGTAGAAGGGCACCTGAAAGTATGAAAAGATTAACTTTAAGCCCAACAGCTTAATAATGTAAAATAAAATGCAAAAGGCTAGCCGAAGACTTAAAGTAACAAAAACTTAGCTAAAAAAAATAAAAAAGCTAGCTAGATGCTAAAACTAGCCAAAGGCTGGCTAAAGCAAAAGTAAAACACACAAATAAAAACTAAAAGCCAAAAATAACAAAAAGCTAGCAAAACACTAAGAGTGTCAAGAAGACGGAATTATGCTGAAGCAGATTTAAAAAAGAAAAGTGTTTTAAAAGAAAAATCCCAGTGTAATTATGGGTCAAGTACTTGTACTTACAGTTACATACAGCGGGTAAAATAAGTATTGAACACGTCAACATTTTTCTCAGTAAATATATAACTAGAGGTGCTAATAACATGAAATTTTCACCAGATGTCGGTAACAACCCAAGTGATCCATACATACAAAGAAATCAAAACATAAATGGCCAGAAATGAAGTTATTTGTAATAATGTGGAATGGCACAGTGAAAAAGTATTGAACACGCTTACTGAAATTTATCTAATACTTTGTACAAAAGCCTTTGTTGTCAATGACAGCTTCAAGACGCCTCCTGTATGGAGAAACTAGTGGCATGCATTGCTCAGGTGTCCAAGAGCCAAGTGGTCCTTGGCTCTTGGACAC
>NW_013952666.1:184887-189327 GCF_001266775.1 Austrofundulus limnaeus
GTTCTTGTGTGATACCTGGCCATCATTTGTGACTGAACCAGCTCAAGGGGCAGGCTTGCTTTCAAATTACTGAGAGAATTCAGCTGGTGTCTTGGCTTTCCATGCCTTTTTACACCTCCCTTTCTTCATGTGTTCAATACTTTTTCTCTGTGCCATTCCACATTATTACAAATAACTTCATTTCTGGACATTTATGGTTTGATTTCTTTGTGTGTATGGCTCACTTGGGTTGTTGCCAACATCTGGTGAAAATTTCATATCATTAGCACCTCTAGTAATATATTTACTGAGAAAAATGGTGACGTGTTCAATACTTGTTTTACCTGCTGTATCTTAAAAAAATAACAAAAAATAAGTCATAGCATCCATCTTCTGAATGATCTAAATGTTTTGGTGTATGAACGGCTAAAATAGCACAAAGTGTCCAGAAGCAGTTCGGCTGCAAAAAGTGCAGAAAAATAAAAACAAGGAAACCAGTAGTTTGAATGCTGAATCAGCGTTCACCCAAAAATACAAGAAAGAAATGAGGTGGCACTAATTCTGGCGAGCCCTAGAAACACTGAAGAAACTCAATGAAGTGCTAAAGGGGAGGACTGCGACCAGAAAAGAAATGCTAGGAGCAAAATGTAGAAAACAGGAGGTGATTTGTGGCCAGCCGCTGACGTGAGGCGCCTGTCAACAAGCCCCGTAACCTTTGCCAATAAATGAGGCAGAAATACATTGTTTAGACTGAGCGGCTTTGACAGATGACTGTATTTGCATGCATGTGGTTAGGACCAAATGTATCGGAGCTGCAGGGTTTACGTCAGCCTGCGCTGCAGGAGAAATATTTAATTTAAAGCCTAAAGTAGTTGGAGGCTGAGCAAAGCTAAGCACGGCTGTGGAATTTCATCCAGCCCAGTCTGAACACGTCAGAGACCCTTTTATAAAGTGTTTTCTATCAGTGATCTGTAACTGTTGCCTACAGAACAAGGTCAGAAGGTAAAAGGTCAGAACTCCAAACATTTCGGCTGGAGATATGCCACCCATGTCAGGGTTTTGTTGGAGGTCTAAACTTTGTGTTTGATTATACTTTATAAAAGGAGAAACTAATTCCATATTTCATGTCAACACAACCAGGTGTTTTTACTTCAGAATCCCTTTATTTCTGGGAAAACATGAATCAGGAATATGACAAAAAAATCATAACTTTAGGGGATAATATTTACCAAGTTATCGCCAGGACAACGAGACAGATTTAGCTTTTCAGTTTTTGCCTAAAGTATCCAGCATATCTAAGTGGTAAAAGTGCTGCTTAGAAATGTTTAATAATAATTAATGATACTTTCCATGTTAAGGACATGCTGTAGGAATCTGTACAATACAATTATCCATATTTAGGCTCTTGTAGAGGTTATTATTCTGTACTTACTGGATTGATTTTTAGCAAAATTCTGGGTAATATTGGCTAGTTAAATTTAAAATGTTTTTTTTTTTTTAATTTACACATTCTGACGTGAAATGATAAAAATCAAAAATATTTGAATTCCAATACACTAAAGTCATTGCAAGAGCTTTGAAAACAGATTTTTGTGGTTGGGGAACAAAACAATCCAAAAAAACATGAATCCACTCATCGTGATCTCATCTTTAAATGTGTATATGATAGAAAATATGGAAGGACTAATAATTTTCCAATATTTAACGCATGCATAATCCCTTGGCTGGGTGTAAAACATCACAATAACAGTCCAGACATGCCGTCTCTTTTTGCAAACGCAGCAGTGCAGCAGATTGCTCCTTTTCTTCTGATTCTTTTCCTAAAGTGCGTTTATAACCAGCTCTGAGAAAATGGTAAATATTTAATGGTAACTGTGTGTTGAAAATTAATATACAAGTGTAAACATTATGGCTATTATCATTAATGTTTGTAAAACATTGAAAGAATAAAAAGTATTGGGTGGGAGGTGCTAAAATAAACTAAAAACAAGCTGGTTGCCTGTTTTAAATTGTTACTGTCTCATTGCATAATGTAAAAAAATAGCATATTAGCTGCATGTCAGAATTTGAATAAAGATGTCACATGATCAGTTGGAGCTCAGAGTGTGTATTAAGAATGACTCTCAGCTACTACCACACTGCATTTTAAACCCATTTATATGTCGGTTAAGTTTTGAAATGTGTTGACTCCAAGGTTCTTTGTGGTAAATTTACATCTAATGATTTAAGTAGAGTTTTATTTAAAGTTCATTCTTATTTTTTGTTGTTTTGTTTTGTTTTCTAATAGAGGACACCTGGATGCCTGTGACCGTTCTGGCAACCAGAGAAACCCTCTATCTGCTCGAAGAAGATCACCAATGGAGGAAAAACAGCTTGACGTCAAATGAAAACAACGAGTCGTGCAGTGGGAGCGTCACCGTCTTAGAAACGCTGCCCATTAGCTGTGTGAGCTCGGTCCTCCTGTGGCCCGCGGACCAGTGCAGGATGGATGTGAAGCTTTACGACGAGGTTAGGAAAGTCTGGGATGTCTGAGTTGTTTGCTGCAGCTGATGCTAATTTTAGCTTCATCTGTTCCAGCTAAAATATCCATCCCTCTTCAGCAGAGAGAAATGAAAATAGAAAACAAGAAATTTCAGATTTCTGAGAATAAATGAATTCTAAGTACTGCTGAAACATTTTGCAGAAGCTTGAATTACATAAAATTAAAACAAGCAGGAAAAATAAAATAAAATCTGCAAAACATGAGCTAAATGCTAAGACAAGCAAAATAGTTGCTGAAAAGTATAACCATCAAAGCACTAGCTAACTAGAAAAACACCAGGTAAAACATAAAACCAACAAAGCTGCTAAAAAAGCTAAAATTAGCATAACACTAACTAAAACAAAAAACCAGCTAGACAAACGCTAAACAATAAAGCTAGCAAAGCTCTTGCTAAAAACATAACAAAGCAACAGCTAAAATCGAAAATTAGCACTAGCCAAAAAAAACAACAAAGAAGTAGCAAAAAGCTGATATTAGCTAAACGGTAGCTATAACCATGAAACAGCTAAACGGTAGCTAAAACAAGCCAAAAAAATTAACACAAGCAAAACACAAGCCAAAAGATAAAACTAACAAAACTGTAGCAAAACAAACAAAAAAGCAGTAGATAAAAGCTAAAATTAGCACTAGCCAAAAAATAAAACCAGCAAAGACGTAGCAAAAAGCTGATATTAGCAAAATAGTAGCTAAAAGCATAAAGAAGCTAAACGTTAAAAGCTAAACGCTAAAAGTTAAAATTAGAAAAGAAGTGGTTAAAAGTTAAGATCAAGAAAATGTGAGCTAATGGGGAAAAACTAGCAAAAGAAATTGCTAAAAGTTTAAACTAGCCAACCATTAGCCAGAAAACAGCAAAACTATAGTTAAAAGCCAAAATTAGAGAAGTTGGAGCAAAAAGCTAAGATTGACAGAACAATATGTAAGAGGAAAAAGACAAAGAATAGCTAAAAGCTAAAACAAGCAAAAGAGTAGCTAAATGTTCAAAATGAAGCAAGTACAGAAGAGCACAAACTCTTCCTTTTATTTCAATGACAAAAAAAGTAAATAATAATAAATATTTCAAAATGTGTGCAAGTTACAAAATTCAAAAGTTATAGCCATAATGGTTTGAATAAGGTGAATTTTTTTAAAGTGTATCTTACCCCCCTGTGAAAAGATAACTCCGCCCCAAGGCGAAATTTGAAAAATGCATCAAAGTGGGTAGGGGAGGGGGGGTTAGAGAGCGGAGGTGTGGCCAGGACGAGAGAACGTGACAGGTAGCATTAGCATAATTGATGCTACATGGAAAATGACCACAGTATCGCAGACAGTTACATCTCTGAACGTCTGAGGTGGAGGATTTTCACCCCACACCAGCCCCGGACAGAGGAGGAGGAGCGCTCCGACAGCCTGACAGAAAAAAATAAAAGCATACAACTGCAGCTGCTCACATGATCGCTAGTTTAAATCAGGAATAAAAGTAGTTTACCTGTATAAAGAGCCCTAAAAATCCATAAATTTTGCAGAAAATCCTTACAACCCGCACCCGCGGGGTGGGGGGCAGTTGCGGACATGAAAGCGCCTGCTGCGAAGCAGGAGGAAAGGAGAGAGGGAAAAGTAACTTTTTTCTAGCAGCAGAACAGGTTGGAAGATGGCTGCTTGATGTTATTTATTGTTTTTTAAATCGTCCTATAGGCTCTGACATGTTAGATAAATTTGAAAATGGGGTTTTTAAAATATCCGTAAGACTTGAAAAAATCCGTGAGATTGCTCTATATGTCTGTATACCTGCAAAATGATGTAAAATCCTTATAATTTACAGATAATCTGTACAAGTTGCTGCCTTTCTTTCCCCTCCTCCCCTCCCGCTGTGCAGGATGTACTGCTGGTCTCTCTCTCTCTCTCTCGGTGTGTGTGTGTGTGTGTGTGTGTGTGTGTGTGTG
>NW_013952666.1:189642-196554 GCF_001266775.1 Austrofundulus limnaeus
TGCTCCACCCATATGAGCAGCAAAAACACGTTTTTAGACCAAATATTACAGATTTGAACAAATACGCAAAAAAACATCAAACTTAGCACAGAAACAGAACTATATAACATTTTAGACACATTCTAGACAGTTTATTAGCTAAAAATAGTTAATTTTGGGGGTAAGTTACTCTTTAAATGTGAGAGGTTAAAATAGCTGAAAGTATGCTGAAGTAGTTAAGTCCAAAAAAACCGTCCAGAAGAAGCTATAAAAAGGAGAGCAGCAGTGTGAATTCTGACTCAGCGTTTGCTGGAAAAGCAGCATTTTGAAGGGGTTGTGAAGTTTTTTTTCCTCTCTCTGCAGAGGCTTGTCATGCTCTGAAGTATCAATTTTGTTTCTCATGTTGCGTTTTCACGTTTTCCGCAGACAGTGAAAGAGGAGAAGACGTGGAGTGTGCGCTCGCAGAGCTCCGAGCTCCTCCAGGCTCTGCTGTCCTGGGTCAGGACACAGTGGGAGGCCATGTTCGGAGTGAAACTGCACACAAGTCTGCAGGACAAAGCAGCATAATGTGTGTGTGTGTGTGTGTTCCTGTCTTAAGGCGAGAATAAAAAAACAAAGAGAGAAAAGGTGTAGCGAGCGTGAGCGAGTTTGTCTTTGTTCCCTCTCTGCCGTCTGAACTCAGTCTGGTCTCGTTACACTTCCTCGTTGCTTCGAGCCAAGAGCTCGGAAAGGATCACAACTCATTCATGTGGCACACAAGCCCGTAAAAGCTCCACTTGCATAATTCCTCCTTCACACCATAACACGCATCGTTCTGATACACCTAATAGATTTTACAGAAACTAACCGAAGATTTCTGGAACTCGTTCACTTTTCAAGTCGACCCAATCCAAGATGGCTGCCACAGCTAATCAGAAGTAGCCTACGCAGGAATGGCTACACCTCAGTGAAAGTTCAAACACTGAATTAAAATGTTTTAGTAGCTGAGGGTCGACCACAAGACGTAGTGCTAACAGTAAGTGATTTATCATCCTTCTATAACAGGTGTGCACCTTAATGCGTGTTTTATTCCTAAATCACCGGTAGCGTTCAGGGTTTGGCCGGCTGGGATTAAGAGCATTAGTTGGCTTTAAGGATTTTTTTCCTGAAATGTGGCCATCCATCCTCCCCCACCCCTCATTACAGCTTAGCTTAGCGGTGTCTCGTTTCAGCATCACGCGCTGAGCACGAGGCGGCAGGAACCCCCCCAAAGCCTCCAGACCCTCGTCAAGCGACACCTTGAACATTTAGCCTCCAGTTAGCGTCTGAACTTTGTCCCAGTAATGGGCTCTAAAAATGAAGGAGCGGCAGGGACTTCACTGGAGATGTGAATTAGTTTGTTTTCACAGCAAATGTGTGGGGGTTCATTGGGTTTGTCTTTCGTTGTGAGAAATGGATAAAAATCACTCCAAATGCTACTGCTTGTGCAGTTTCTGTCATACAGTTCAGCAGCTGGGACCGCCAAGATGTGAAACTGAACAGAGGCTATAAAAATCACAACATATTCATAATTCAGACAATTTCACCTAATTTGTGTTTTGTTACTTGTTTCAGAATGATATGATGTAAAACGCTGTCTTTTATTTTTATATAAATGTGTCATGAAACTGGATTATAAATGTGTTCATTGTGTAGTTTTTTCACTAACTACTGCATACCTACAGCATGCTCGTGTCCAAACATTCAGCTCCTTTAGGACATTTTTATACAGTACTTTTGGAAATATTTCATTTTATTTACAATATTTCCCCCCTTTGAAATGAATGGAAAACTTGGTGGTCTTTTGTTTGCCGTGGTCCTCTGTGAGAAAAGGGTGGACTTCCCTCTTTGAGATGGGACTGAAGTGCTGCTGTAGGAGTTGTCTGTCTCTGAGTCTTGTTTACAAAGGGAGGGAAGAATGGGGCGTGAGATTGACGGATGGATTGGGCCAGCTTCTGCAGGATTGTGGACTCGGCGACGGCCCGTTGTGATGAAGACAAGCTCTGTTTAGTAGTGAGTTTATGTTTCTACCCTCACCTAAGGACATGAACTTTGGGTAGTGACTGAAAGAATCAGACTCTGATGCTCTCCCATAGAGACAGGGTGAGAAGGTCAGTTCTCCAGGAGGTGCTCAAGAGTAGAGCCGCTGCTCCTCCACGTCGAGAGGAGCCAGTTGAGGTGGTTCAGGAGTCCTTCCAGGAGGACTTGGAAAGAGATGTCTGAGACCCTCTGATCAAGCTGCTGCCCCCTGAGCATCAGTGGTGGACAGTGGTGGAGTACATTTACTTGAGTCCTGCACTTAAGTACATTTTTTGAGTATCTTTACTTGAGTAATTATTTTTTGGGATACTTATTGCTTTCACTCCACTACATTTCAAAGGCAAATATTGTACTTTTTACTCCACTACATTTCTAGGAAGCTTTTAGTTACTTTTGGTTCAGCAACTTTGTAATCAGCTGTTGCTGTTTTTCTTTCTTGAAATGCAATTGGCCACACTGTTCCTCATGGGGAACCAGTCACAGTTGTAGCTCACATCTAGGATAGATTTGGAATTACATCATCTTCATTAACAGTTGCAGCTGAGCTTCACCTTTGTTCCAAACAGAACCCAACAATGCAGAGAGTAGTGAAACCAACACACCTATGATCATATCTCAGCTCGATGTTTGAGATTTTAATCCGAAAATCGCATGATTCTATTGGAATTTTTAATGGACATGGCCAAATGACTCCACAGCACCACCTAACGTGAGATAGAGGAACCGGTAAGCCCTAGAGCACTGAAATTCGAGATATATGTAGATCTCCCCAAATCAGGAAAAAAAGTCTCTTGGAGGTATGCCCTAAAACCAACAGGAAGTCGGCCATTTTGGGTCAAAGGTTAAATTTTGGCCGATTTTCAATTTCGCTCACGTCGAACCTTTGCGAACTCCTCCTAGGAATTTTGACCTATCGGCTTCAAACTGGGTCAGTATGCTGTTAAGACATGGGGGATTAAAATTTATCAAAACGGTGAGTTTTTGAGTGTTAGCTGTTAGTTACTATTTGTTAGTTTTATTTATTTATTGCTGCTGTTTTGCTAATTGAAGGTTTTACCTATTCAACTAAATTGTCTTAGATATTTTGCTCATTTTAGACTTCCGTGGTTGAGTGGTTGAGTCATCCTCCCTGGTCCTCCCCCACCCCGACCCCCCGCTTCCAAACGCAAAGAGAAGGGGTTATCTGCAGAATCAAAGTGGGCGTGTCACAAGAGTGGGCGTGTCAAAAGCATAAACACTGTGGGCTACGAGGCCTACATGACGGTATCCTTAGATCCTGCTTGATCTCTTTACAGCCTGACCCTGACCCCAACACTAAGGTTAACCAGGAGAAGTGTGACCCAAGTTGGGGTCTCCAGAAAAAGTGGTGCCGTACAGTGACGCCCCTTTTGTTTTTGTCCAATCAGGTGGTGCCGTACGGTATCGCCCATTTTTTGTCTGTCCAGTCAGGTGTGTCCCTTTAACAAAGTCCGTCAAATCAGGTGTGTCGCTTTAGAATCGCCTTTCCTTGTGACACGCCCACTCGTCTGCAGAGACCCCTGCTTGGATGCAAAGATGTCCTACGGTGTCTCTCAGGTGTCAAAAACCTTTGATAATCCCAACCGCGATGTCTACCAGCAGCTTCAGGGCTAGTGATGGTTCAAGTGGTAAGATTATGAGCTTTAATAAGTAAAATTATCCCAGCTACAATGACAGACAACAAATATTACATTTATAGTATTACAACTAAAACCGTTTTTGACGCCGCCACCGCAGTTTGTCCTTCATGAGCCTTCGTAGACAAGATGGCGGTGCAAGATGGCGGCTGCCTGTGGTGGCGACCCGCAACCATGGAGATATAAACAGCTGTTTATAAGGTAAAAATAATAAAACAAGGTCTTTGTCTGCAATGATTAGACATGTTTTTTATTATTGTCATTAGTGATTATCTCAATTTCGGCTAAAATAATTGACAAAATCCTGCACACTGTGCCTTTAATTTTCTAATTCTACTTACTGTTTTGCTAGGTTTTGCTTTAAAATATTTATTTGCTAAAACTACCTTTAAAGTTAACCAGTTCCATGTTTTATTAATAAATTTAGCGATTATTTACTGTGTTTTTTCAGCTTCTTCAACAAGTTTCCACAAAGTCCTTCATCACTCAGCACCACACTTCTGAAAATACTCATTTTTATTTTTCTCCACAAGGTTCTTCTTTATTTTTTTATTTTTTAAAAACATCCGAGTTTTGTTTCCTTGAATGGCGGCAGAGCAATAAAGTTCTAGCTTGTGTAAAATAATTTCCACATTAGTTCAGGCCAAGCCAGGCCCATCATATCTTCTGTTTTAAAGTTCAGACTCAAAGGAAACCTTCCACCTGATGAAACTTGCCTCTTGTTTGTCAAAGCAGCGAGACATTATTCATGCCTCATACCTGAATTCATGTCTCACGCAGCTGATGTTTAAACTTTAAAAGGGGGGAAATTTTTCTCTGCAAGTCTAAACTAAACCAACAGATGTAGAAAGGAAAAAAAAAAAGTAAATGACAGCCCATCTCTTCTGTTATTACCTGTGACTCCTGTGCAGAGACGTGGAGGAACTGAGAGGAAGTCTTGTCTTTTCGTAACAAAACGTCCTGTTTTGAGCCCCGGCTCAGCTGTTATAGTCATCCTGTTTGAGTGTTTTTCAGACCGAGTGGTGTGCAGATGTTGTCCACATGTTTGGTGGATCACCTTCGGCACAGACCACGTGGCAGAGCTCCTTCACCTTCCTCCTCCACGAACCAGTGAACGGCAGCGTGTTTACTCCCCGATGACTGGCGACCACTTACCCGCATCCCCGGGCAACCTCTGTAAATCTGATGCGGGCAATTTACAGCGCCTCATTTTCTGCTTCGTTTCAGCTCTCGTCTCCACAAGCAGAAGGTCAAAGGTCACACACGGGTGAAGGACGAGAAGCTGGAACATGTGATGGACAGTTCAGAGGTTTTGAATTGAGATTCTGTTGAAAATGTTACATTTTGTGGTAAAATAACGAATGTCAAATGTCATTACAAAACCCTCATAACTGTCCATTTGGGGGCTTTTTCCAGACCTCAGGGGTATTCTGTAAAATTAAATTTTTTTTTTCCATGTCAACTTTGTATTTAACGTCCTGTGAGTGTTGCATTTTTGTACTCTGTGAACTAAAGTTTTTATTTTCCTCCCTGTTTACTGTTTTTCATCAATATCCAGACTGGATATAAATTAAAAACAGACAAACAAACGTCCTTCCAGTCAGGATCCCATTGTGTAACCATGTCTCCAGAATGTTTTCATTTCTCCGTATATGTTAACTAATAATTACCGTATGCAGGAAATTTTAAATATTAAATGTGATCTAATATGTATCAAGTATACTTTAAATATATAATAAACCTAAAACTAATTAGATATAAAAATTCTTTAAAAAATTCCCCCAACATTATTTGTCTAAATATTCTTCTTCTGCTTTTGTTTTTATTTCTTATTTTTTCTTCTGTTTCTTACTTTTAATATTCATCTTATTTTCATTATTTTTTGTTTCTGTCTTGTGCTTATTTTTCTTTATTCTTATTATTTTTACACCACATACTTGTCCCTGCAGAATTTGCTAAAAAAAAAACATGGTCCTGAATTTTCTTAATGTATTGATAAGATTTCTACTTATTAGCAAACACAAATAGCAGCAGCAGCAAGCTGTAGCACTTCCTCAACCTTGGTTAAAATAATGTTTCTGCTAAGCTATTATATAATGTTGACAGTAATGGAAAAAAATTGTAAAAGCATCAAAAATGGGAAGAAATTTTGTCTCCAAAATGACATTCAAGAAGCTATGTACCGCAGGTAAGATATTAACTGTTCATAAATTTTCACTGAATCCTTCTTAAAAACACTTTTTCAGGAGTTCCATGCAGAATGGTTTCAGCCTTGGGTGTTCTGAGACATCACTGCTCTTCTGCAACAGAAACTCAGTCAAATGTTAGAAAATGCGCAAGAACAGTCGACGCAAAAAATAAACACTTTTAACCAACATTTAATTATTTTTTCAGAAAATTTCTTCAGCTCTTTCGCCTTTTTCTAAGAAGAAGGTGTGAATTAGTAATTAAAGCAGATTCAGATGTTTTTTTTCCCTCCAAAGAGAAAAAAAAAAGCTTACAATGGAAGGCACATAAAACCAGGTTTATGGTGAAACATATTATACATCATTAATTCTGCTTTGATCTGGCACCATTTCTCTCCCTCCCACATGTTCAAGCACACTTTTTACTCTCTTCAATTTATTTATTTTTTATAAATATTTTTTGTCAATCTAAGTTCTGTTTCCTGAACTTGTGTCACTCTACAGTACTAGGAATAATAATAATAATAATAATGATGATGATGATGAGTTTAATTTGTATCGCACTTTTCATTAACAAAAATCTCAAAGTGCTACAAAGAGAAAAAAAATATAAAAAACTGTTAAAAGTGATTAAAACATAGAATAAACTACAAGCAAGTAAAACGCCGTATATTTTAGTTGTTTTTGGCTGAAGCCACTGTGAAAGTAATAACCCACCCACCCAAAAAAACAGAAAGAAAGTCAGCATTGAAAAATTCATGATTCATGACAATCGCATACTATGAACTCATGCCACTTGGTTTTATGTTTTTTTTTTTTTTTTGTCCTTTTGGTGGGTGGGTATAAGCAATCTAGGCTTGATGCTAGAGTGGATTAGCACGTCGTGTTCTTGTTGGAAAGACAGGAGGGGGGACTGCACGGGTGGGCGGAAATTTAAAAACTCCATCCTAGCCCTTTAATGAAGCAGGTAGTAATATCTCTGCAGGGGTGGAAGAAAGAATTCTGAGTCCTGAGAGTCTTGTCCCCCCCCCCCC
>NW_013952666.1:196618-198556 GCF_001266775.1 Austrofundulus limnaeus
CCCCACCCGCACCCACCCACCCACCAAACATTTCCAGGTCCTCTGGTAAGTCAGGAGCGCTGCAGCTGCACCGTGCATGACAGCGAGAAATCTGTTGTTTTGCTGAATGCCAAAGTCGACCAGATTGTTGGACGGCGGGCCTCCTCGTGTAAAAGCTGCAGTCACGCAGCGCTGCGTCAGAGGTCGCGGGCTGCCAGACTGTGGTCCAGAACCACCGGGGCCCGGAGCAGAAAGACAAATGAGTGGATCGGAGTGCAGTTGTTCTCTGCAGGCTGGGTTCGCATTAGGAAATCTGCAGATTTAAATGTGGTAAAAGATTCCGTCAGAGTGCAGCATTATTATTATTATTTTTAAATTTTATTTTATGTTTTTCCCTCAACATAATACGCACCCGCAATGAACCTACGAAAGTACGGACGTACAAGCTCCCCGGGCGACTTGGAAGCTGCAGTTTTGGGAATAATTTTTGAGCTAAAAGCATTAAAGCTGGAGGACAGATCGGATATTGCACACAGCTCTGACTGCGGAGAACTCTTTAAACACAGCGAGCAACACAACAACCTCCACACTTAACTATAACGTTGAATCATAAATCTAAAAGTGAACATTACAGCCTTCATAAAAGCTGAATTTATTGCTGGGCTGTTGCAGCTCGTGGACCTACTATGTCGGCAATTAAGTGTCTATAAATGGATTTATTTTTTCAAACAAAAAAAAAAAAGGTCCAGTCCTTTCAGTCTGTTTGAGTGGTGGATGTTCAACGACTGAATCTGATTTGGGGAAACAGAAAACGTAGACGTTAGCATGCTAATGCAGGCGTGGCTCGTTCGGGAAACCGGCAACAAACTAAACAAACGACGTCATGCTAAAGAGTAGACATTTAGTAATGTGCTGCTGTTCACAGTGGTATCACATCTAAAAAAAATAGAAAATTGATAAAAAATAATAACAAAAAGGCACTTTGGCTAACTGTTAGCCTAGCGTAGATGAAGACACCTTCGTCTTCCTCCGTTCTCTACGTTTTATGATTTCAGTCAGCAGGGTGGAGAGGGGGCAACTTGTTGTCTAGACCATGCGTCAAACTAAAGGCCCGTGGGCCAAATCTGGCACTTGTTAACATTTTATCCAGCCTCAAAGTTAATACCTTAAATGTGAAATTGTTTTTTTTAACAAAAGGGATTAATTAGGGTGAACGATGGCTATGTGATGTGAGTATCAGTCACCTGTGAACGATGGCCATGTGATGTAAGTATCAGTCACCTGGAGGCAGGACATAAAAGCCTGAATTTTGCCTGAAACTCTCAGACTGAAGAAGTCTTTTGGAAGAGAGACGAAACGTTTCATTAYAGAAGAACCCGTCCAGAGGACCTATACAATTTTTTTTTCCTTTGTTTTGGTTTCTGTTTTTTGTCGCTGTATTTAGTACATTGTTCTTATAACAGCTGGACAACTTTCTAGCCATGAAAATTAGGTTTTAATATTTTTAATAATCTTTGACTTTGGTATGGAAAAAGCAACAGAGAATAAGATTTTTGCTGTATTAATACAGCGGGTAAAATAAGTATTGAACACGTCACCATTTTTCTCAGTAAATATATTACTAGAGGTGCTAATGACATGAAATTTTCACCAGATGTCGGTAACAACCTAAGTGATCCATACATACAAAGAAATCAAACCATAAATGTCCAGAAATGAAGTTATTTGTAATAATGTTTTAATGGCACAGGGAAAAAGTCTTCCATATTATTACAAATAACTTCATTTCTGGACATTTATGGTTTGATTTCTTTGTATGTATGGATCACTTGGGTTGTTACCAACATCTGGTGAAAATTTCATATAATTAGCACCTCTAGTAATATATTTACTGAGAAAAATTTTGACGTATTCAATACTTATTTTACCCGTTGTATAAAGGAGATCCAACCACCACTC
>NW_013952666.1:199329-201089 GCF_001266775.1 Austrofundulus limnaeus
TCATGTGTTCAATACTTTTTCCCTGTGCCATTCCACATTATTACAAATAACTTCATTTCTGGACATTTATGGTTTGATTTCTTTGTATGTATGGATCACTTGGGTTGTTACCAACATCTGGTGAAAATTTCATATCATTAGCACCTCTAGTAATATATTTTCTGAGAAAAATGGTGACATGTTCAATACTTATTTTACCCGCTGTATTTTTTTATTTTAAAGTAAAATATTTTCTTTTTAAACTGATTTGCTTGATTGGTATAAAATGTATATAAGATAATAAATGATAATGTTAATAAAGAGTCAGGAATAAAAAAGGAATTGCAAATTTATTCTTTTTTCTTTATTAGGTTATGTATATTGAAAACAAACACAATTTGGAAGATATAATTTATATTTATATAAGAATATTTTGTTGTATAACTTTTTTTTTCAGTGAATATTGACTGAAATTGGCCCTGGGCTTGGACCAAGTTCTGATTTTTGACCCCCCCGTGTAACTGACGTCTAGAAAACAAATGACTTGTTTAAATGAGCCAGACTGAGCACAGGCTCAATATGGAATCTAAATATAGGTTTTTGCCTCAATGAATATTTGCCTGAAAAACAAGAGGTCATAACTAAAAAAAGCAGATCTTCAAAATCAACCTTTACATCAGAGGTGTCATGTCTTCACAAACAATCCTTTGATTTCCTTTTAAATCAATCAGTTTGCCAGCTGTAGGGCTGAGGAATCCCTTCATGTAATGTTTGGCGTATCGTGAAGATTAGGAATTGTCCCGACTGGAGTTTCAGACAACATCACTCCAGAGAAATAAAAATCAAGTTCACTCTCATAAAAAGTAGCACAAAGCACAGGATTTCAGAAAATTTACGCCGTCATAAAACAGAGATTTTAAAAAAGCGTTGGCTATATGTGAGTTAAAAAGTAGCCAACTGGTACAGTAGCTCAGTTTTTACAGGTAGGCTACTGATGAGCATAAACCAGAAGAGACAGTCCAGTTTCAAATTTTTATCTTTAAATGTGTAAATTGTTCATACATTTGATTATATTGTCTGTTTTGTTTCCCTAAAAAGGTCAAACTTTTTATTTTTACAATGTAGGGTGAGCAAAATATTTACCGTATTTATTCAAATATAATACGTAAAATTTAATCCATTAAATCTTTCATAAAGTTGGGGGGTAGTACTATACTCGGATAAATATTTTTACTTATGTATTTTAACTGAAATATCGTCTTCATTCACAAAATGCCCGAGTCCGGAAATGAGACTGCATCGTAAAAATCAGTTGAAACGAGCTTACCTCTGACACTCCTTCATGCCTCAGAGCGAGATAGTAACAGATCCAAGCAGGCGACATGATGTGAAAAAAAGTGGGGGGAAAGTATTCCCTCAGCTTAGTGATGATAACGAACTAATGACATTAGCGTGTGACCGGGCCGCTCCTCGAACAACAACAAACATGTGTTCATCTGTAATGGCTGCCGTCTACCGGTGTTCTGAAAAAGTTTGTATCCCTGAAAAAACATTCTCACGAGTAGGAAGTAATCTGCTTTTCCCTCAGAAGATGGTCCAAATCTCATGTGAAGTATCTGACTTTTGTGTTGGTGCATCCTGGTGAACTATGTGTAAAATACCAGAATTCATATGATGCTGCTACAGCTGATATATATTTGTTGTCAAAATACCTTTAAGTACATATGTTGTTATTATAAAAAGAACAGTCCAATGATCATTTTACTGATATGTATAAAGAC
>NW_013952666.1:201873-204010 GCF_001266775.1 Austrofundulus limnaeus
GTGTGTGTGTGTGTGTGGGCGGGTTTTTCCTACAACATGGGGTAATTTTTACAAAAAAAGCAGCCAGGTGGGGACCGAAGTGAATCGTGTCAGGTCCCCACGGGTCCAAATGCATGTTACAGGTGTGGGGTTAGGTTTAGGACCAAGGTTTAGGTTAGTTTTAGGGTCAGGTAAGTTTCTGTGAGGTTAATTTTAGAGTATATGGTCACGGTTAGGCTACAAAGTCTAAAAAACATGAATGGAAGTCAATGGAAGGTCCCCACGGGGTCGAGAAACAAACATGTGTGTGTGTTTTTCCTACAAGGTGGTGAAGATTTTCCCAAAACAAGCAGCCTTGTGGGGACTTAAGTGCATCGCGGAGACTGTTCCCAAATGCAAATTACGGGTGGTGGTGGTGCGGGTGGTGGGGTTAGAACCAAGGCTGAGGTTAGTTTTAGGGTCAGGTAAGTACCTGTGAGGTTAATTTTAGGGTAAATGGTCAGGGTTATAAAGTCTAAAGAAATGAATGGAAGTCAATGCACGGTCCCCTTGGGGTTGAAGAACAAACGTGTGTGTCACCGCCCCCCAGTTTGTGCCTGGGGACCTGAATTCTTTAGGTTTGCCCCTGTTCTTGTGACTCAGTTTCACATCACTGATTTTCTTGTTGTTTTCACCTCCTGTCACTTGTAATTGCGCTCACGTGAACTAAAGCTAATTATTGAAACGTTCTGCTGTTTTTCCTTGTTGAAGCTCTGATGAGATGCTGGTGGAGTGAGGAACGGTAGTCGTTGATCTCAGGTTTCATGTGAGGGGCCTCCTCTCTCAACGGGGCCGAGTTATAGGTGGAGGAGGTGCAGCAGCAGCAGGAGGAGGAGGAGGCTACAGGAACCAAATCTCCTTTTGTCCCCTCTGGTTCGGGACCCCGACACACGGGGTCAGGCGGGCTGAATGGGTTCACAGCCGCGGCGGCTCAACACTCGGACCGGGGACGCCAGTGAGAGAGAGACACAGAGAGACACAGAGAGACACAGAGAGAGGGAGAGAGAGAGGGCGCGCGCTAATTAGAAAAACCTGGTGAAGCAATTAAGCGCGAGGAGGAGAGAGGAGAAGGAGAGGCTCCCTCACACTGAGTGCTTGGCCACGCAGAGCAGTCACCTCCTCTGGTTCCGACAGGAGGAAGCAGAAAGTTTCACCGAGAAGTTTGGCAGCGAGCGGTGAGTCCTCCACCTTCTCTGCTCAGTTTACACAGAAAACTTTGTGTTTTTTTAAAGTGTGCAGTTTAAGTTTACTTATTGAATAACAAACCAGGTTGAAATGTTCAGTTTAAACTCTAATTAATCCTGTTTTACTCCTTGTTTAAAACAAACAAACATGGCTTCAGCTTGTCTAAGTCAATGGATGATTTTCTCTCTCAGTGGGCTGAAGTTTGGCAGCACTTTGTTTTCCTCCAGGAATGCCACAATTTCCAAAACATTTCAGTCTGACTCAGCACAGCTCCTTCATCTTTTTTCATTTCACTTGTTTTTCTATAACCTTTTTATTTAAAACAGCAGAGGATATATGTCTGCTTGGATGAGGACATGATTTAATTGACGTTTTAAAGATTAGGTTCGGTTCTGGTGGATTTCATGTGCCCTTCTGTCTGCTCCATGAACCTGAAAATACCAAGCTTTCTGGTTTTGGTTAGGCAGGAATGTTAACTTTGTCCAGAGCCTTTAGCCCACCCCCCACCCCCCTCCTATCTCCTCCTGGAGCCATTAAACTGAGCCGCACACGAGCCAGTGAGGGGAGAAGTGTTTGCACCCACCTGAGCCAGGAGCCATTTTATTATTAGTGTCCTGTTGGTGAGGAGGACTCAGCTCTGACTGCTCTGTCTGCAAGTGTTGCTTTTTTAATGGAGCTGCACTCTAAAAATGAAATGTTGGATTTACTTAACCATGTTATGTTACCTGGTTCCACTTAACTGAGGTGAGTAAATTCAAAGCAACATATTCATGTTCTTTGGCTAAAAAAACTGGTATATTGCTTTGAATTTACTCAACTCAGTTAAGTGGAACCAGGTAACATAACATGGTTAAGTAAATCCAACATTTCATTTTTTACAGTGTAGAATTTACTGAAAGGTGAGAGAACCTGAGATTTTTAGGCAGATTAGGGG
>NW_013952666.1:207974-226310 GCF_001266775.1 Austrofundulus limnaeus
AAACATCTTTTCTATAATTTTAGTGTTTTCAACTGAGGAGCTTTGATATATTTATTTAAAATAAATTATAGCAGAGGAATTTCTCTGCACAGAAATTTTTTTTTTTACTGTTTAATGCCTGTATAATGGTAGGGGAAACACTGGTAATTATTTTTAGCCTACTTTTTACTTCCACTCCTTACATTTTAATTCAATTATCTGTACTTTCTACTCGTTAGTTTTTTAAAAAATGCAAAAAGTATTTCATTTCTATTTAACTTAGACTTGTTTTTATTTCATCTTTTCATTGTTCAGAAAAAAAGTTAAATAGAAATTTATCCAGATGCATTGTGGGATGAGAAGTGTAAATATAAACCATTCTAACATCCTGTTGGATTAAACTCACTCATCACACCTGTGTGACTCACATCACATCCAGCAGGACACACTGTAGCAGACGCATGTAACCTAGAATGAAGATGATCGTGGCTGAAACAAGTAGTCTTAATTCAAAATTTTTAACATTTTAATTTGTCATTATGCTCATTGACTTCAGAAGGGAAAAAAAGTGTGTGTGTGGGGGGGGGGGGGTTGTACACTAACCCTGTGGTACAGCTTAAGCTTTTATCCTTAATAGCTTTTTTAAGTGCTCATTACTTTAACTTTTATACTTTAAGTAGTTTTAAAATCAGTACTTTCTTACTTTTACTTGAGTAAAAAGCTTGAGGTGATACTCCTACTTCCCAAAAAGTATGTTTAAACCCTAGTATCTATACTTCTACTCAAGTAATGAATGTGAATACTTTTGACACCTCTGATCATCAACAAGAATATTCATTATGGTTACTTCAATTTTTAAGTACACTGACCTCACTTATTTGTAGGGTTGGGCATAACCGTGTGTGCAATTAATCATCAGAAAAACATTAATCTATTTATTTATTTATTTATTTATTTTGGCACTTTATGATTAATACGATTAATGCCACCAGAGCTCAGTGCTCCTCTTCACTTCAAATATGACGAACATTTAAAGAAAAAATTCTGTAATTGATTTATCTATCAACACAACTTAAAATTTGATGTATAACCTGAAGTCTGTAATTTTAACACAGAACAGATTTTTATGAAGAGAAAATCTTTCCCATTAAATTAGTCATGTGACCAGGACATAAGGGGGTCCAGGGGATTAATCGTGAAATGAATCGTCCTCGGCTAAACACCCCAATTAATGGTGATGAATTTTTTTGCTAAGATTGCCCAACCCTATTTGTAACAACTAAAGGCAACAAACTGTCAGTCTTGTAAATGCAGTTTGAAGACCCACAGAGGGGTCATGACCTCTGCTTTGGAAACCACTGCTCTGGTAAAAGGCTCGTGGTCCTCAAGGGTTGAGGACTCCTGACTTTGTGTTGGATCAGTCCAATATTGGCAAAAAATTAATCATGATTAATTGTGGTATTTAGCTGACAATTAATTAGGCGATTAATCCCCTGGACACCCTTATGTCACATGACCAATTTAGTGGGAAAGATTTTCTCTTCATAAAAATCTGTTCTGTGTTAAAATTACAGACTTCAGGTTATACATCAAATTTTAAATTGTGTTGATGGATAAATTACAGAACTTTTTTTTTTAATTTAGTTTTTTTTAATGTTCATCATATTTGAAGCAGAGAGGAGCACCGAGCGGACTCTGCCTGCTGACATTAATCGTCAAGTGTCAAAACATAATAGATTGATGTTCTTCTGGTGATTTAATTGCACATGATATGATTATGCCCAACCCTGCTACCACACCAAAGTTTAGATGCGTATCTGTAACAAAGACTTGGCTGCCATCTGCAGATGTAGGTTCATGTGCAGGTTTTATTGTAATCCACTGGTTCACGAGTTATTGAGCGAACGCTACAGACGTAGACAAACATCACTTTGCTGACACTGAATCATTCCTCAAAGCTCAGGTTTATAAAATCATGGCTCATTTCTCTGTTTATATTAAATGAAGTTGTACAAATCACTCCCTTCCCTCACTGCTGATGGTCATTAAGGCGGCAAAGACGTCTTCAAAAACTTAAATATTCCTCGTGGATGTCTGCATGATAAAAGCTTTTGTTGAAAGACTGCATGTATAGTTTAAAAACCAAAACTTGTTTAATGCGTTAATAAAAGCTGTGGATGTGATCAGTGTGACACTGCCACACAGAGCTGCAGCTAGCTGTTAGCTTCAGCATCCAGTTATAGCTCTTCCACTGACTGCTCTTTGACAGTTTGATCAACTAGTTTGTGAGATGTTTTACTAACAGAGGCGCTTGATTGCTGACCTTTCATGGCAGGTGGTATTATTTATTTATTTATTTAAAGGGGAAAAACTTTAACAGAAATCTGTATGGAGTCATTTGCGTTTTTGTCGTTTGTGGTTTCCATTTGATTTGACTTAATTTCTTTTTTTACATTGTTAGTTTAAAAAAAGGCCCAGAATATACGCTTTGTTTTGTTAGGGCCGCAGCAGATTAATAAAATTATTCCAGAGTTCTGGCTTTCTTTTTTTGTTGAATTCAGGTTTTAATCTTCTCAGAAATCTGAGATTAAAGTCCCAGCTCCTACCCCCTTATGCACATGAAAATCAGACTAAATTTAAAGGGACAACCTTTTAGTTGTCAAAAGGCTTTTTAAATTTCCCATCAGCTGTTAGAAACCAGATAGAGGCACGCAGAGTTAAATGGTTTAATCTGACAGATTATTTATTAAAGCTGTGTGTCGACATGTGGGCTGATCACAGAGGCTTTCAGCAGATGTCACCTTGCAGCTGGACTTGTTTCTGTCTGTCGGTCCTTCAGGGTCACAGAGGCGCTGTGTTTGGTCAAACAGCTCAGATATTCCCACAGTGGAACCAGCATTTACTGCAGGCTTGTTTTGAACTTAATGACACCAGATGACTCTTTGGGAACTTGTAACCGTTTTTGACAGACTGGTAGGTCTGAACCTCGAAGCGTATAATTTCCACAGTTTGGTTTTTGTCGCTCCCTCCAATGTTTTTTATTTTCATTTCATTTTTTTTCCTCCTCTTCTTCTGGTTGGAAGATTTTTCCAACTGGCACGTCTGCTTTAGAAAAATTAGTGTTTCACGTCATCCGAAGCTGTTTCTGCTCATGTCTGTTAGCAAAATAACTTCTGAACCACTGGATGAGTTTTACTGAAACCTTCAGGAAACAATTATTAGATGTAAATCTACGACTGACCAACTTTAAGAGTCAACCAGATTCAAGATGGCTGCTGAACCCATCTCATCGTAGAAAACACAGAAACGGTCATAACTCTGGGAGTTTTACAGATTTCAAAGTAAAATCAGGTGTGGTAGACTGAGTCCTCACACAGTCTGAGAAATAGGAGTGCACATAAATATAGTTACAGATTTTGCTAATTTGTGAACTCTGTTGGTGAAATAACTCATGAACTACTTGATGTGATTAAATCAAACTTTGAGGAAACGATCATTGGCTGTGTCACTGCAGCTGATTAAATTTTGGAGTTGGTCCAAGTAAAGATGGCCGCTACAGCTAATACAAAATAGTCATCAGAAAATGTCTGCAGCCTTTGTCTTAGACATGAAACTATATTTTCCTGTGGTAAAAGCTGCAGATCACATGATGCATTAAAGCTCTGAGCATGAGATGATTTTAGTGTGAAACTCTCAGTTCTCGCCTCACTTTTTCATCTCAGGGGATTTATTTAGCTCCGTTTGGTTAAAATAGGCTCTGCTTGTAATTTACTTCTCAGTTTTATATGTAGCGTTTAATTTCTGTGAACTTGGCTGGATTGTAAACGATGGTGTCACCAGCCTGAGTTTTTACTTTCTAATTAAGGTTTTTTGTTTGTTTGTTTTTTGTTTTTGAAAAGAGGCTGAGTTTGGCTCAATTCTGTGCCCAAAAACCTGGAGCAGCCCAGTTGTTGTGAATGTTGGCTGTTGTTGAAGGTGGTTTTTAATGGTATCACTTCAGGTAGTGAGGTGGTAAATAAATTCCTGAGTGGATTCGTTGTTTTCGTCCAATAAGTGGTGCAGTCCAAACCCTCAGCAGGTCTCTTGGCAGCTCTCCGCCCGCCGACCACTTTGATTTTTCATGGAGCTGCTCAGGCTCGCTCTGCCAGCGAGCGGAGAACGCAGGATTAACCAAACCACTACCAGATATCTTGCTCTCACCAACAAAATTAATTTACTTTGTTTAAAGTTAAAGAAATTTGCGTGTGTGAGTTCCAAGACAAACACAGAACTTGACTCCATTTCTTTATTGAAACGTACTTTTCATGTACTCTTCATTTGTTTTTTGTTTTTTGTTTTTTTTTTTTCAAACATTGTGGTAGTTTTGACACTTTTTGGGTTCTTTTATTGTCCCAATTAGGAGTATTTCAGTAATGGTAAAGGCTTATAAAGCTCACTGATGAGAAGTCAGGAACAAATTGTTTTCCCCATTTATTCATGTGGGTCTATAAAATGTTCAACAACCAGGGAGAAAAAAACATCCATTGCTTTCCTGGTACAACAATGTGCCATTTTGTCTTACAAGACCTCAAATATTCAGAATAAACTCTTTACTGGGCTGAAACACAAACCAGTAGATGTTTGGGGGGGACAGAAAAATCTTAAGGTTGAATTTCTTCACCCATCAACAGTTGGTAAACATTAAGTAAAAACAACTTTTTTAAAATGTGAAGGCTTCACAAGAACAGAGGTGCCACCAAAGATGGGGAACAGGTCTGTGGCCCCACATATTAATTTCCTGGGGCCCCCAACAATCCTAAATGTGTGGTCTTGTTAGTAAAATAATCCTGAACCACTGGATGCATTTTAATGAAACTTGCAGAAACTAATCCGTGTCTGGACATCTGCAACAACGAGCTAACCTCGTCCAAAATGACCGTACACTGCCTTTACTGTTAGAGTTGGAGCTAGAAGTGAAAAAAGATGAAAGTATGGCTTTATGTATTCAGTAAACTTGACAAAATGATTTCTCTGAAAATATAAGAAATTGAACAGAAAATCTGGGAAACTTTGAACTCAAGGTTTAACTTATTTTCACAAAGCTCAGTCAGGGCCTGTTTCAATCTTAATCTCTGAAAGTAGGAGGACATTTAAAGAATTGTCAGAACTTAAGTGTAAATGCTATTTATCAAGTCTTAAGTCTAAGAATCACTTTTTGTTCTCCCAGATATGAGACCGCTCCAGAGTTGCCACTAAGATGGACTGAGACGACAGATCTGTCCTCCCCAACAATACACTGCACCACAGGGGTCCCCCACCTGAGGGGGATTCTCAGTTGAAATGTACAAAGTGATTAAAATAAGGCGTGGAAAACAGGTTTAGGTATGCAAATGTCTTAAAAAACAAATGAGGGGAAAAGATTACATATACCATAATGTTGGACTTAAAGGTGCATATTTCTAAGATAAGATAAAACTTTATTGATCCCACAGTGGGGAAATTTGCACATTAGATCAGCTCAAACCAGGACAGGGTGAGATGGAATAAAAAATAAGTAAAAGAAAAACAAAAACACTATACTCGTGATGTATAACAATGTACATATACCTAGTACAGTACATAAATGAATATATATGCAGGTGCATATTACTGATGGCAGTGTAGGTGAATTGTCCAAGTGACTAACATCATGATGTGTTATACAGTCTAATGAATGTGCAGGTTCTGGAGAGAATATTACAGATCAGATGAGGAAATGCAGCCTACATGAGACAGTCTGTGTGTTGTTGACATTGGTCAAGATATGTATATATATGCGTGTGTGTAATTTTAACTCGGCCTTCATGAAATCTGTAAATTTAATTTAAACAAACTTGAATGATACGATGGATGTGGTGTGTGTGTGTGTGTGGGGGGGGGGTGTCATGCAGGCATTTAAGTGGAGGAGGAGGATGTGAATTTATTTTGAAGCTGAGTTTTTGAAAACCCTGAGACTTTTTCTGTCTTCATGCAAAATGGTCTGTACAACCTGACCATCGACATGTCCATGAACATTATTACATCACCGTGTTGAATGTGGACTTTATCTTAGGATTTTCATAATTTTATCTTTTATTACTCAGAATTAAGCCTGGGCGATATGGCCCAACAAAAATTAGATTTTAAACTTTAATCGATTTTGCTTCCCTCTCAACGGAGTGCCTCTGTTTCAGATATTGAAACAAGTTAGTTGTACTCCTGCTTTTTGTAGCAAGAGCCTTCAGATTTTGCAGTGAGGTGTTCGTTGCTCCAAGTCCAAGGTTGTAAAACCTAACCAGTTCCAGAAAACTGAAGAAACTGGGCCTTTTTTGAGAAGTAGATCCTCTCTGCTGGCTGCTGTATTGTCATGTAAGTTTCTTCAGGGACAGGGAGGGTGACCTCTGAATTAACAAGCTCCAAAGAGTGCACTGGTGAGAAGAAAATCTTGATTTTTTTTTCCCCCCAAAATTAAATCTTTATAAATGGCAAAATCAAATTAATCGGTTTATCGCCCAGCCCTACTCAGAATATTCTTGAACATGAAATCAATAGATTTGTCCTTACCTGAGGTTTTCAAACATCCAGGATTGGCTTTGTGACAGGTTGTTCTCAGTGTTTAGTTTGTTTCATAAAGTACAGTATAAATGCAAACTAGGGTTGGGCGATATTGGCAAAAAAATTAATCACGATTAATTGTGGTATTTAGCCGATAACGATTAATTTGACGATTAATTTCCTGGAGTCCCTGGACACGCTTATGTCCTCGTCACATGACCAATTTAGTGGGAAAGATTTGCTCTTCATAAAATTTTATTTTCTAAATTGTGTCAAAATCACAGACTTCAGGCTGTACATCAAATTTTAATTGTGTTGATGGATAAATTACAGAACTTTTGCTTAAATGTTCGTCATATTTGAAGAGGAGAGGAGCACAGAGCGGACTCTGCTTGGTGGCATTAATCGCATTAATCGTCAAGTGCCAAAAAATTGATTAATGTTTTTCTGACGATTAATTGCACACGATACGATTATGCCCAACCGTAGTTCAAACACTATCTGAAAATGTACAATCTTGCAGTTTTGGTCCTCAATCAAACTGAGTCTACTGAACTACTGGGTGTGAATACAACCTTTGATGCTTGATAAGTGACTTTTAATCCCAGCTTTGAGCCAAGAGGTTTTTTTTTTTTTACACTTAAAACCATTCTTGACAGCATTAAGTAAAATTCCAGGAAATTGGATAAAAACAGGCCCAGGTCATGTAGAGTTACACTGTTCTGAGGTCTGAAGAGACTCAGCTGAGTTAGTTAGTCCTTTTTGCACAGGAAACACAAACTCTTTTTATATATAGTTTCTGCGGGCCTTGTAGTATTACTATAATACCCAGTTTCCCCCATTGGGATTAATAAATGCTGTTTTTCCATCACACACATGGAGCAGAGGGTCTTACTGATGGGCCCACAGTGGTACAGATGAGGGTAGAGGCAGATGTAGGTGCTTCACCTTTCACTCCCAAATATCTTGTGATCTGCAACCTCATCACAGTCCCACCTTGTTACCACTGCACCCTTCCTCCGCAAAACACAAACACACAACAGGCCGGATCAGTTTCTGATCTCGTCCTTTTAAAACAATCAGTGGGAATTTGGTTTCAGAGCATCTTTAGAGTTAGTTTTGCTAATTTAGTTTGGAGTATTTTTACTTATTCTGTCCTTTTTTTTTTATGGGCTTTAATCAGTGTGAATTCCTTTATCATTTTTACATCCGAACGTTTTTGGCTCGTTTCTCGTTCCACAATTTTTTTCAAAAAATTGTGTTCCAAAATATTTCAACAATTCATATATCAAAATGTTCAGCTCATTCAGGACATTCCAGCTATGACTTTTGGCATTTCTGCTATTTATACTTTTTAGCTATTTCACACTTTTAGCCAATTTTTTTTGCCATTGAAAATGAATGGAGTTTTTTCAACATCCTTAAAATCCTTCAAATTGTTTCTAAAACTTTTCAAAACCTTACACAATTTGTTCTGGTTTTGCTCTTATTAAATTCTTTGACAATTTTTGCTCCTTTTTTTGGCAAATTTTAGCTTTTTTTTTTCTAGTGATTTAGCTAGGTCTGCCCTTTTCTGTTACTCTTCTGTTAATTTTTTACTTTTTTTTGTGCTTCATTCTGCTATTTTGAGTTATTTATGCTTCTCAGTTGCTTTTTCTATGTTCAGCTATTTTAGATTTTAGCTTTTTTATGCTAATTCAGCTACATTTTTGCTCCTTTTTTACTAATTTTCTGCCTTATTTTTGCTTTCAGATTTCCAGGTTTAACTTTAACTTACTTTTGCTATTAATCATTTTCAGCTGTATTTCAGTGGCTTTCAGCTGAAGTTCTCAGCAACAGGCATTCATTCACACTAGCATTTTTGCAGGAAATGCAATTCTCTAGTTTCTTCTTTCACTGCACAGGTTATGTATGTTCAATGATAAGTCTGTAACACTGAACCTGACACAGTGGCTCAAGTGAATGCAGTCATTAGTGTTTCCATGGAAGTGGGTCATGTTTTGTTGAATCATTGTTCTGAGGTCTGAACAGATATTCAACAGGTGAAAGGCCATGCAGTTGGGTTTGTTAAACTGTTAGATTTTTAGCTTAGAAGCTGAATTAAGCAGCCGTGGACATCTGCCTTCACATCAGATCAACTTCAGTTACATTTTGAACTTGTTGTTTAAATCAGCAGTGAACCCCTGAAGGAAATGAATGTCTTCTAATATAGATCATGAGATTGTCTCTTGCTTACAGTTCAGTCTCTACCTTCTTTCCTTTGACTCAGATCTGATTTAGGGCTCCAGTGTCCTCAGCACCATGAGTTGGAGTTTCCTGACGCGGCTGCTGGATGAGATCTCCAACCACTCCACTTTCGTGGGGAAGATCTGGCTCACCGTGCTCATCGTCTTCCGCATCGTGCTGACGGCCGTCGGCGGTGAAACCATCTACTACGATGAGCAGAGTAAATTTGTCTGCAACACGCAGCAGCCTGGGTGTGAGAACGTCTGCTACGACGAGTTTGCTCCCCTCTCTCACGTCAGGTTCTGGATTTTCCAGGTGAGTTGTGTGGGCGAGGCTCAAAGCTTTGGGAAAACGATCCGCCGACCCTCTGACTGACTCGTGTTTCATCCAGGTGATCATGATCACCACCCCCACCATCATGTACCTGGGCTTCGCCATGCACAAGATTGCACGCATGGACGACGGCGAGTACCGGCCTGTTAGGACCAAGAAGAAGAGGATGCCCATCGTGAGCCGCGGGGCGGTGCGTGACTACGAAGAGGCGGAGGATAACGGAGAGGAGGACCCTATGATCGCTGAGGAGATTGAACCGGACAAGCCAGAGAAAGAAAACCCACAGAAAAGTAAGGAAGCTGTTTTTCTTTTTGTTTTTTGTTTTTTAAGTTTCGCAAAGATGTACTGATTGAGTTGGCCAGAATCGGCCAATTTTAGCTTGAACTGTGAAAGATGGATCTTAAAAAAGCTTTTTCCACCTCTAAATCATAAATCTGTAACTTCAAGGATCCAAGTCCTGCTCTAGAGTGATTAGACTAGGATGTAGGTTTAGGTGACAGGATGAATCAGCTGATCACTTGATTTGATTTTTTTTTTGTCAGCTAGTTTAGTTAAACTCTTTTTTTTTATAAATTGTGTTGTAAATTAATGCATAATGTAAATCTAAACCTCCACACTAAATACACACAGATTGCAGTTGTGGATAAATTTCACACACAGCCTCTGACTTCCTGTTTGTCGGTCCAGTCTGTCATTGACTTTAAAGCAATTCACAGATCTTTGAGCAATAAAACTTGGTGAAAAATTATTACATAAAATGACGAGATACAAATGATTCTTAAGAAATCACAAGTAAAATGACAGTGGAAAGCATTTAATTGTCATTATTTTCAGATTTTATAAAATGGATGGTGTACAGGTTGCTCTTAAAAGATAGCTGTATTATTTTTTACAGGGTGAGTCAAAAGTATCAGGACACGTTTTTTATTTCAGAAAGAAAAGAACATGAAATACATTGGAAAAAAGGCCACTCCAAAAATAAGTAAAAAAAATTAATATAAGATTTTTTGGCTTGAAATAAGCAAAAAAATCTGCCAATGGAACAAGTTAAAATTCTCTTGACAAGATTTCTAAAAATAAGACATTTTGTTCAAGTCAAACAAGATAAGCGGAATCTTGAAACTAGCTACAAAAATCTAATTTTAAGCAATATTTTACTACAATTTTCAGCTTTTTGTCTCTTTATAATAAGCTTGTGATGCTCAAAAGTAGTGCACTGAAGAAAAGTCTACTCTGAAAACAAGTTTAAAACAACTTAAAATGAGATTTTTTTTTGATTGAAATAAGCAAATCTGAGTAACCCAGCAAGTTAAGGGGCCAATCTTTTAGGCTGTGTCAAGAAAATGGCTGCCGTCTTCAAGGATTCAAGGATATTAATTTGTCATTCCCTCAAACACAAACATCAGATGTTCATGAAGGGTAACGAAACTGGTTGCACAGATCCCGATGTTCAGCGTGAACGATAGTGAAAAATAGTACAATAAAACTGAAATATTTACATAAACAAGCATCGACAGCTGCAGCAGACAAGTGCAAAATGAAACATCTATACAACAATAGCAGCAGGTGGCGTTTTGTTTTTTCTCCACGAAACTTAAATTCTACAATCTTGGATCAATAGGATGACTTCTGACATCCTGTGTATTGTGGATTCTGGTTTTCTTTATACTTTGTGATGGATTGGTGCCATATTTTTTGCCACATTCAGACTAATGCTGATAAGAAATCTTTAAATTTCTCTCCTAAACCTGTTGCCTCTGACTCGACCATGGAAAAGCCACTGAAAGTGAAAACGTCTTGTCAATAAACGAGCAAAGAGATGGTCTGCAGATTGCTGAAAAGATGGCAAATACCAGTGCAACTAATCAGCCAAATAACCAGTCTATATCTGGGGAAAAGTTTAGTTTTTGTTTAGCTGCAAATGTTTTATCACAACCTTTCACATCTACACTGTAAAAGCTGTCCACCTAAACAAGTTTTAAAATCTTACATCAGCCAAAGTCTTTTTGATCTTGTTTTGAGACTGATTTACTAAACAAAAACTGATTTTGTCTTGTTAGTCTGAAAATTTGACTCAAATTAAGTCAAAAATTTCTGCCAATGGAGTAAGAAAATTTTACTTGGTAAGATTCTTGAAATAAGAAAAAAAATTAAGTCGAATCAAGTATATTAAGAATCTTACCAAGTAAAATTTTCTTACTGCATAGGCAGAAATTTTTGACTTTAAAGGCAGTGTGTAGGATTTCATCAAGTCTTTTCGCCGAAATTAAGATAATCACTAATGACAATAATTAAAAAAAAAAAAACATGTCTAATCATTGCAGACAAAGACATTATTATTTTTACCTTTATAAAAAGCTGTTTAATCTCCATGGTCGCGGGTCGCCACTCAGGTAACCGCCATCTTGTCTACGAAGACTCATGAAGGACAAACTGTGGTGGCGGCGTCAAACGATTTTAGTTTGTAATACTGTAATATTTTTTGTCTGTCTGCTACATTTACATCAGATTAAACAGCCGTTCGGAATAAAATGTGTCATGTAAACAGCCCGTTCCGATTATTCTGATCCGATTGAGCTCGATCCGAATGAATTTTTAATCTGAATGAAAGGGGTGGGTTATGCTGACTGATAATCGGAATGAGGTTCATGTAAACACTTAATCGGATCATCTTATTCTGATTGTAGAAAACTGARCTGTGCGCATGTCTGCTGACTTTCATTCACCCGGTGGGACAGCAGCGCTCCAGCTGTGCAGCACCGTGCAGAACTTTTCCTCCTCGCTCTCTTAACAGATGAAAAAGGAGGCAAACAGCAGACGTTGCTTCGCAAGAAATAAAAATAAAAAACACATATTGCTTCATCTGCAGGCTGCAGCTCAACCGAGGATTATGGCGTCTGTACCGTTATTAAAAACTGACATGGGTCTGTCCTGAGCGCACAGAGGAGCTTTATGTTTGTAACACCGAAGTAGAGCTGAACGTTTACAACACTGTGCATGTCCGGACTTTTATTCTGAATAAAACTCTGGTGCATGTAAACACTTTTCATGATCGGATTGTGTCCATGTAAACAGTACATTTGGATTATTTAATCTGAATACATTTCAATCAGATTAAATAATTTTGTGCATGTAAACATAGCTGGGATAATTTTACTTATTAAAGCTCATAATCTTACCACTTGAAACATCACTAGCCCTGAAGCTGCTGGTAGACATCGCGGTTGGAATTATCAAAGGTTTTTGACACCTGAGAGACACCGTAGCGTTTGGAAGTGGGGGTGGGGGGAGGACCAGGGAGGATTATTCAACCACTCAACCACTAGATGTCGCTGAAAACAACAAATCCTACACACTGTGCCTCAAGTCAAATTTTCAGACTAACAAGATAAATAATCTTACACATTCTGAAAACAAGATTATTCTTACACAATCAGTTCTTGTTTAGTAAATCAGTCTCAAAACAAGATGAAAGACTTTTTGGTTGGATATAAGATTTTAAAACTTGTTTAGGTGGACAGACGTCTGTGTGGAATTAAAAAAAGTTTGGAATCGGCTTAGATGGAAGCAATTATTGCATCTGTAACAAAAGGTTTATTTCCTCCTTGAGATTCTGATCAGTGTTTGTTGTTTTAAGGCCCAGAGAAAAAGCACGACGGTCGTCGGCGGATCCTGCGGGACGGCCTGATGAAGGTCTACGTTTGCCAGCTGTTTTGGCGCTCCGCCTTCGAGGTGGCCTTCCTCTTCGGCCAGTACGTCCTGTACGGCTTCGAGGTGATCCCTTCGTACGTGTGCAGCCGCTCCCCGTGCCCCCACACGGTGGACTGCTTCGTGTCCCGCCCCACTGAGAAAACCATCTTCCTGCTGGTGATGTACGTCGTGTCCTTCCTCTGCCTGCTCCTCACCCTCCTGGAAATGATCCATCTGGGGGTCGGCGGCATCCGGGATACTTTCCGCAAGCGAGCAGCTCTCAACTCGCGTTCCCAGCGCCCGCAGTCGGGCCGCTCCATCCCCACGGCTCCGCCCGGCTACCACTCCGCCATGAAGAAGGAGAAGCTGAAGGGAGAGCTGAGGGACTTGCCGATGGGCGACTCCGGGCGGGAGAGCTTCGGGGACGAGGGCCCCTCGTCCAGGGAGCTGGAGCGGTTGAGGAGGCACCTGAAGCTGGCGCAGCAGCATCTGGACCTGGCATACCAGGCGGATGAAGGAAGTCCTTCGCGCAGCAGCAGCCCGGAGGTCAACACAGCTGCACAGACAGCTGCTGAGCAGAACCGCCTCAACTTCGCCCAGGAGAAGCAGGGCGAGTCAACCGAGAAAGGTAGTGACATCACCGTTGGTTCGTGTCTTCAGGTTCAACAGATTCTGTGGCGTTGCCATTTCTTACACATAAAAGTTTATTTGGACTGTCTTCAATTAAACCAGAACCTTTAAAATAACTTTCAGACCCAAATCATTCCTAAAACATTTAGAGTTGGCACTTTATAAATGCCGTTTTTACAAAGAGATGGGGAAACCTACAGCTGTCATTAATTAGAAAACAAAACAACTCGAGTGGTTATACAACAGCTGCAGAATGTCTTCAGAAAATGATGTATTGGTCGAAAAACCTGCACAGATTTCAAGATGAAAACCTAAAATTGAATTTGAAGTGGAAAAAAGAAAAGTCAGATTAAAGCTGTAAATCTTTGAGAGAATGTTTGTTTGCAGAGCCAGGACTTTAGTCAGGTGCCCTTTGTGAAGCTTCAGCTTCATGAACTGCTTTCATCTGCAGACAAACTTCACTTTGAAATAAAGAGACAAATTATTTACTGACATAAAATCAGGGAAGTGGCCAATGGAAAAATCCGACTTCAAAAGTTTAAGAATTCAAAATATCTTTACTTTTACACACCTGACTCAAGTTTTTTTTTTACCAATAAGTTGGAACAAACCAGGTCTTCATTAGTCCTCAGCTGCAGGTTCAGACCAAAGCTGATTGTCAAACCAAGACGTGAGCTCTCATGACAGAAAATAAAAATAATCCAGTTGAAACCAGATTGACTTATATCCTATATAAAGACACTCTTTTTCCTCTCTAAAGGCTCTGTCACTGTTGGACAACTTATTCCAACACTACAGTCTGTTTAATATAGATTCATTCTGTAACTCCGAGTTGAACGTGTATAACCTGCAGTATTTGAGTAATTCATAAACTTTACATAAGTCTGCATGAGTTGTCTAAAACAATGTTTCCCAAAGTTGGGGTCGGGACCCAAAGTGGGGTCCCGAAACATCAAGGTGGGGTCCTGAAAAGATTTTCTGAATTAATGACATTTTTGCCTCAGTTGTTACAAAGGAGTGAGGTTAGTATATTTAAAATGGATAAATGTAGTATAAAAATATTGTTACTATGCCCATGTTTAGTTGACCTGATACAAATGTTTATCATCCAGAAACAGTTGGGGTCATAGGTCTCTGCTACTGTTATTTTGTGGGTCAAAAGCTGAAAAGTTTGGGAACCACTGCACTTTGGTTCCCAAAGTTGGGCTTTGGACCCAATTATGGGTCATGAAGCACCTTGGATAATCTCCAGAAACCAATTTAAAGGCTAATAAAAATTTCTGATGTAATATTTTCCCTATAATTATTACAAAAACACAACATAAATATAAGTATTTATATTTGTGTACAAGCTGTTTAGATTGTCAAAGCCTGTGTTTTTAGGGTTATTAATGAAGTTTGTGTACTCAGACCAGTAATATTTGGGGTCACAAGTTTTTGCCATGAATATTTTGTGGGTCAGAAGATAAAAAGTTTGGAAACCACTGCTCTAAAACATTGTGACAAAATCAGATCTAGATCAGTCTAAAGCAGGGGTCTCAAACTCTGGTCCTCCAGGGCCACAATCTTACATGTTTTAGATGTTTTCCTGGTCCAACACACCTGACTCGGTGACTGAATTAAGTCTTCAAATTGTGCAGAAGCCTGATCATCACCCATTCATGCAAATAAGTGCTTTGGAAGAGAGAAACTCAGGGTTGCAGTTCTCAAGGACCAGAGGTTTAAGACCCCTGGTCTAGAGGTTACAGCTTTTTTGAGGAGGACAATATAACTAATTAGGTCAAAGTACACTGTATAAAATGACATAACTTTGAAGAAAATGAAGATGGAAATATATTACCAAATCTACCTGAAGAGTCTAATAAAATCCATAAAAATTATCTTTTACTGCACATTTTTAATTTAAAATAACTAATTTTAAAGAACAGAGGTTTAAAAATTAAAAGGAAAAAAACCAGGATTTAATACTTTTGTTTCCAAATAGTATTTTGTTTCTATAAAGTACTAACAGTGTTTTTTCTCGATAGAGGTTTCAGTCGTTGCTTGACCCCCCCCACCCCAACACACACACAGACACACACACACAGACACACACCAGCAGACCCTGATGGGTCAGTTTAGTTGTGGAAAAAAAAATCAAAGTTTGATCATATTACAATTTATTTGGACAAAACCTCAACACCCCCCCCCCCTTTTTTTTGCCACCTGCCTGTTTTTACAGAATATATTTTGATTGAAGTTTTATCTGCAGTTGAAAATGTTTAACAGTTTAGTTAAATTTTCTAACCTCATCTGTATTAAGATGTTTAAATCCAGTCTTGATCTAAATGTTTTATCCTTTCTTTGCAGGACTCCGTGCCTGAGCATGCTTCCTGCATCAGACGTCTGTCCTCCTACTGGCCTTAAACGCATCGTGTGTGTGTGTGTGTGTGTGTGTGTGTGTGTGTGTGGTGGGGGAGAGAGAGAATCACATATGGGATTGCAGTCAGACCACTGAGGGAGACCAGAATGTTGTGTGTGTGTGTGTGTTTGTGCGTTCTTGTGTGTATGGACAAGCGATTTGTGCCTTCAGTATTAGTGGTCGGTGTAAAGCCCAGTTGCTGAGCGAGCCACGTTGTGACAAATGTTTAAATCTCCATGTCTCTAAAACTTGAAATCCTGCCACATCTGGAGTTTGTGCTTCATCCAAGCCTTCCTTGAAACAGCCTGTACGCCCCGCGCCGTCTTCCTGCGGCCACATCGGATGGTTATTATTCCAAGCTTTAAAGTCCTTCTGGCTGAGCCATCACTTTTTGTATTTTTCCACAAAAGGAGTTTCTCTTTTTATGAACTGTCACTGAATGTTAACGTCTCCTTGTTGTGGCTTGTTGTACTCTGAGTCTCACAGAACACAGCCTAGGGTAACTACTTTCTCAGAGTGTGTGCAAGGTCCTTTTTTTTTGTAAACAAATTGGTCCTCAAGGTTCATTGAGTTCGTTCCACCACAAATGTTTTTTGAACTTTTTATTTTAAAATCTGCGTTCTTGCTCCAAATCGGCCGAGATCTGTACCTGGGCAATGCTTGAATTCTTCTTCTTTGAAATGAAATGTTTAGTGCAGAAATGATTCTCAGTCCATCAGTTAAAATAATCTGTAACTAGCGCATCTTTTTTTTTTTTCTGCATCATGTACTCCACCTGCCTCATGTTACAGCTTAAAGTAGGATGTTTTCTAGAAACCTTTTCTGCCTTCAAATAAGTATTACAGAAAGTATTGCAGAGTAGCTGAAAGCATCAGTTGAAATATTTAATACCTTTTTTTTGCAGTTGACTTTTCTTTATGGTAACATTTGTCATCTCTAACAGTTCTGTTTGTGCTCAGTCGTTACGCTGAGGTGCATCCTGAGGATGAAAAACTCCAACTTTTCCTACATCCTGAAACCAAAAGTTTGTAAAAATCAGTTTCCAATCTGTGGCTGCAGGAATGCCAAAGATTTGTTCTTTTTGCTTTAGTCCAGTTTTTACAGGAACGACATTCCATTTCAAATATCTTTCAGTGCTTCCTTTTTTATTGAACGTTTTGTAGTTTTCTTTTTGTAACTGTAGAGATTATTTTGTCTTAAGAGTAAAATAAATAAATATATTTGAATTAAACTGGTTTGGCCTGAGTTTGTGTTGAATAAACTTAATGACAGTTCTGGTCCTGCAGCGCCATCTATGGACCATTTGTTGCATTACAAACGAAAATTTAAAGGGACGTCTTGGCCTAATGTTCTCTATTAAAGGGTCAGGCTGTTATTTCTACTTCTCTTCCCTGTCAACAAGCTCCAGTTTCATTTAAAGGGCTGAATGTCGGATATTGTCCAAAATTAGCACCTGTAAGAATCATTACCTCAGTTTTTGTAAATAAGGTGGCATTGTTCATGTGACTTTCATTTAGAAAACTAAACTTATTGTTTTAGTCTTGTTTTTATAGTTAAAGGGAATTATTAAATGTCTTGTTACTACTTGCTTCTGTTTTGAGCTATGAGGAGCAGAGGTGTCCAAAGCATTTCATTACTCAGAAATATAAATGCTGAGGTTTAAAGACTTCAGCTAAAGTATCAACTCAAGTAGTTTTGAAACCAGTACTTAACCGGAGTAAAAGGCTTGACATACAAAAGTAATGTAAGCTAAATGGCCATTAACTGGGAATAAAAGCTTTCCAGACTGACATTTTCATTTAACTTTTATTTCTGCCATATTGTCTGGAACTGTCTTCGTGCTGTGCTGTGGAGGACTGGAACTGAAACTACAAATGAAAACTGTATAAATGGCCCAATAAATAAATACACTTAAAATGCACCAATTTAATGAAAGGACCATCCCATATTTTAATTTGACCATATTTTTCCAGCTTAAAACAAGTTATATATTTTAGCACTAAATTTAAATTTTACTGTCTGTAGCCTACATGCATTTGTCTCAAATTTTTTTATTTCATTTTTTAGTTTTTCCCCTAGTATGAAAGCCCATTTCTGCCACCCTGATAAAAAATAAAACTTGTATCTCATTATTATGACTTAGCTATCTCATTATGAGATACTAATTATTATGAGACACGATCTAATTATTATGAGACACTATCTCATAATTATGCGATACTATCTCATAATTATGACTTAGCTATCTCATTATGAGATACTAATTATTATGAGACACGATCTAATTATTATGAGACACTATCTCATAATTATGCGATACTATCTCATAATTATGACTTAGCTATCTCATTATGAGATACTAATTATTAGACACTATCTAATTATTATGAGACACTATCTAATTATTATGAGACACTATCTCATTATTATGAGACACTATCTCATTATTATGAGACACTATGTCATGAGATACTATCTCATTATTATGACTTAGCTATCTTTTGATAGCTAAGTCATAATTATGA
>NW_013952666.1:229921-241453 GCF_001266775.1 Austrofundulus limnaeus
GGGGAGAGGGAGGTCTGGGCCTCCCTTCTGAAGCTGCTGCCCCCGCGACCCGACCCCGGATAGGCGGAAGAAAATGGATGGATGGATGGAAGTTTTATTTATTTTTTCATCAGGGTGGCGGAAATGGGCTTCCATACAGAAGTCTTTATTTCCGTGTGTTTTTACTTTATGCATTTCTGCCTCGTTATGCACATAAGGTGGGCGGTCCTTCCTGGGTGGAACAGGAGCAACGTAGTACGATATCGATCAGTTAACTTTATTATTGATACTGTCCGTCACCTACTCATGTTGTTTGTGTGGCTTCTCGGTCATCCAGGACATGAACAATTAAAAGAACCGAGATGAAGCAACTGGACTTCTGTTCTGTAGCTGAAGATGTGGAGCTAAAAGAAACCTCATGACTCAAGGTTAGTATCGTAATTACTGAGATCGATCCTTCTCCCCCACCTCATTGAAGTAAAAGTCGGATTTAATGCAACATGATTGTTCTGACTGCAGTCGCTGTATCAGATTTACTACCACATACTGAAAGGGCTTGAGTTGGATTTGAAAAATAAAATAAAATAAAATAAAAAAATGTCAAGTTCAGAACGTCAGGGAAAACATCCCATAAAAAAAATTTGGATTTGGGTCACATTTGCCTGCAGTGTGAACGTTACCTATTAGTATCAGTTCAATTCTGTTCCAGAGGCAAAAAAATAAATAAATAAATAAAATAAAATAAAAAATAAAAAAAGCACCAATTGGGCCCTTTATTGAATTTTCACAAATTAAATATAATTTTCACAAATCGCACACCTGGTTTTAGATGTTCTGCTACAAATGTAGAATAATGTATTCCAGGTTTGAAGCATCTACTGTAGGTGTTTTGGAGCTGGACTAGATGTAAAAAAATAGTGGAGAATAGCCACTAGAATTCAAGTTTCACTAACCCCAAACTTAATTTAGATATTCAGCAATCCGTGTAGAATAATCTAGTCCAGGTTAGAAGAGTCCAAGTATTTTAGTTTTTAAACTAGAACAGATTAAATGCTCATCTAACTGCTGCCTTTGTTGATCACAGCATCCTTTTATCCAGACTTGAACATGTTGTTGGTCTTGAAGGCTCAGTTTTAACATGGTTCAGGTCATATTTGGCAGACAGGTCTTTTTCCATTTCTGTGGGGGAATACTCTTCTTCATCTAGTCCTGTTTGCTGTGGTGTACCTCAAGGTTCTATTTTAGGACCTATTCTTTTTTTGTTTGTATATGTTGCCATTGGGATCAATTTTTAAAAAGCACAAAATATCTTTCCATTTTTACACTGATGACATTCAAGTTTATTATCCTTTTGATTCAAATGTCTCTGCCCCTCTGCAGCGACTGATTATCCCAGAATTGTCAGACTTTGAATGAAGACAAAACTGAAATTATTTTATTTGGCAGTTATTCTCGTCTTGATGGTTTACCTGGAATTCTTGGCCCACTTGCTCCCTATTGCTCATCTGTGGTCAAGGATCTTGGATTGTTTTTAGACAACGCTTTTAAATTTGAGAAACAAATATCTTCAGTTGTTAAAACCAGTTTTTATCAGCTCCGTCTAATTGCCAAAGCAAAATCTTACATTCCCCACAAAGACCATGAAACTCTTATCCATGCTTTTATTACATCTAGACTGGACTATTGCAACTCTTTATACAGTATGTTGGTTTGGAGCAATCATCTGTCCATCGCTTGCAGTTAGAATGCTGCTGCGTGTCTTTTAACAGGTTCTAGAAGGCAGGACCACACCACTCCTGTTTTATCCGACTTTGCACTGGCTGCCTGTTCACTTTCGTGTTGATTTTAAGATTCTTTTACTTACGTTTAAAGTTTTAAATGGTCTGGCACCCAGTTATTTATTGGCCCTGTTGCACTTTTATACCCCACACAGAGAACTTAGATCCTCTAATCAGATGCTTTTAGTGCAGCCAAAGGTAAAACTAAAGCGTAGAGGGGAACAGGCTTTTGCTGTGGCGTCCCCCAGACTCTGGAACAACTTGCCTCTTGAGATCCGTACTGCAGAGTCTGTTCAGTGTTTTAAATCTGGCTTTAAAAACTCACTTTTTATCACTGGCTTTTAATTCAAGTTCAGTTTGAGCTACATTAGGAATTTATAATTTGTGTCGTTTTATTTGTTTTTAGCTCATTATTAGTTTCATTGGGCCTCATGCAAGAACATGTTCGTATTCTTCTCCTAAATTTCTCTTACTTATGTTCGTACAAAGGGTTTGTACGAACATGTCACGTCAGATTCAACAAACTCTTCTATCTTCAGGAAAAGTGTGTAAATGAGCTGCGTAATTTACACCTGTTCGTATCCAGCTGCTCGTGCATGAGGAGAGGAGATTAGCATAATTACCACCCCAAAAACACCATATAAGGCTATGTTTCCTGCCTCAGATACAAGGAAGTGTTCATTCATGAAAAATGACAGCGAAAACTCAAAAGAAGAACTTTACGAGTTCAGAGATTGAAGTCCGTCTGTCAGAGATCCAGAAAAGAAAATCTGTCATTTTTAGCAGGTCAGCTGTGGAATAAAAAGAGCTGCTAAAAGTATAAACAACTGTGTGAAATCATTTTCATTTATTCAGAAGACACAGCGCTGCGCGGTCGCAGGTGGTCTCAGATGCGGGTTTGAAATAAGCATTTTAAAATGTTTTCAAAATAAGTCTGGCACTTTGGAGAAAACCCAGGACTCACTGGAGGGGTGGTGTACCCCCTCTGGCCTGGGAACGTCTCGGAGTCCCCCAGGACGAGCTGGAAGGTGTCGCTGCGGAGAGCGGGGTCTTTCTCCTGCTGCCCCCGCACCTGATAGCGGGTAAGCCGGGCGGACCGACAATTTATATTGTTAGTCTAAATTATTACATTTAAAATTATAACTCTAATTCAAGCAGAATAGCTTATTGTCAACATAATTATGGAGTGTGATTTATTTTCAACTCAAAATATCTTCAACTAACGAAATATAAAGTTATTAGGGAGGAAAACCCGTCTGGATAACAGCAGACTGACTGCTCGTAAAATATACGACAGGTCTGGACCACTCGTGAATTTTGTTCGTATCTGAAAAAAATCTTAGAAAACGAAAACATTGGTGAATGCCACAAATTCTCCTAAATCACTCGTACGCACAACTTAAGAACAAATCTGTGCGTACGAACGGTTCTTGCATGAGGCCCAGTGTATTGTGTCTGTGAAGCACTTTGGTCAACACTGTTGTTTTTAAATGTGCTATATAAATAAAGTGATGATGATGATCTGAACTTGACCTGTTCAGCTGTTTTTGATTGAATTGGCTTTTGGTTTCAGTAAATGACTTATTGCTTCAAACTCAACAAATAACCATTTTCTGTTCTATATAACATAAACGTTTTGAAATTCTCTTGTGCGTAATAAGTTGGAACAAAGTTTTGAAACAAACATCGCTATAAATGGAAGTTGTTTTATTGAATAACATTCGATTTACTGTATGTTTGGCACATTGTCATTTATATGGGCTATTTAGGAAAATCAGAGAAAAATATTATTTGCATGATTGGAAGGCAAAGTATGAGTCAGATGCAGGTGCACTCCTCAGCTAAGATGTTGGGCAGGGTCTCATATTTGAAAGAATTCCCGCCGTCTGACGTGGTGGTGATCCTCAGAGACCTCATGGTCCCCGGGACGGGAGCGCAGCACTGAATCATTCCTAGCAAAGCAGCCATACGATCCCAGGCCGAGCAGTTCCCGTGGCAGTAGTAGAAGGTCAGCACCTTGGGGAAGACAATCCAGTTGTCCCAGTTCAACTCTTCAAAGCTGATCTGGATCTCCTCTCTGTGGCAGTCGTCCTGCTGGGGTCTCTCCTGTGACGGCCGCTGCAGGAGGTTGACGGCAGAGGGAGACCAAGGGACGGTTGCCTCCCGGCGAGAACGGACAGGGGCTCTGAGCTGGATGTAAAGGTGGAGAAAGGGAGTCTTGTCCGGACTGTCTGTGTGGCACAGACACCGGCAGCAGATCTGAAACAGAAAGGGCCCTTCAGCCGCAGAGGCCAGCAAACTTTCGTCAAGGCGGTAGGTGCTCCATCCGTCCGAGCTGAGCTCTGCCGGAGCCTGAAGAAGCTGCTGCTTTGGGGAGAGAATGAGGAGCGGGGCAGAGGAGTTCACTCCTTCCCCTGCAAAAAACCAGAAGTGAGCAGAGGTGATTGTGGCATCTCGGAGGGTGACGGAGGGCTGGAAGTAAAGAGTGGAGCAACTGCTGGTCCTTTTTCCCAACGCTGAGTCAGCACAGGAGGAGTCTACCAAGATAAAAATGGAGAGAAATCAAATATGAATAATCTAGTCATAAAGTCTGTCTTTCATGGTTTTAGATTCTGCTGACCCCTCGTGGCTAAAGTTGACATAACACTCATTTCTTAGCCAACACAATTTTGCAACATTTAAGTTAATTTGTCGCATTGACTCAGTGCATGTATAAGGCTGCTGGACCAGATGGCACTCTACTAGATCTCCTACAAAGCTAACATGTACAATCAGCTATGGAGACTAATCTGTGCCAATCACATTCATACACTGTTGGGACACACATCATTGGCATTATGGGTGAAGTGTCTTGTCCAAGGACACAACAACTGAGACAGCTGGAACAGGGGATCGAACCGATGACCTTCCAGTTCCAGGACAACTCCCCTAACCACTCTGCCATAGCCGCCCCCCTATCAATCTTCACTGATATATTCAATCTCTTTTCTAGCAACTGTACCTAAATGCTTTAAAACGACTTGGTACCAAAACACTCCAGCCCAACTGTGGGGCAGATGACTTGGGACCAGAAAGTCACAGTTTTGACTACCTGCAATGCCCACATGTCAATGCAGATCATAAATCTTGCCATTGTGTGGGAACATGCATTGATGCCAAAGTACATTTTATTTACATTTTTCCAAAGTGCCTGAACAACTACCGCCCTGTAGCACTCGCACTCATTGTGTTGAATTGCTTTGAACAAGTGGTCCTAGCACATTTGAGGAACTGCCTACCACTCACCATGGATGCATCAGTCTGCCTATCACTGTAACAGAACAGAGGAAACAGTCTTCATTGCGCTGCATTCTGTACTCACACCTGGACAGTAACATATATGCACGTGTGCTGTTTGTTGATTTCAGTTCAGCATTCAGTACTGTAAGAACTGCGATGTTAATCTCCAAACTCAACGATTTATGAATCAGCACCTCCCTCTGTCTTTGGATCATGGACTTTAACCAACAGACCTCAGCATGTTAATCAGGCCACATTTACTCCTCCACCGTCACACTGAGTGAACACAGGTGTACCACAGGGCTGTGTGCTTAGCCCATTCCGTTACTCTCTCTTCACCCATGACTGCAGGCTTGTCCATGTCTCATCAGTAACAATGAATAAGTCTACAGAAAGGAAGCACCGAACCTGGATGCTTGGTGCACTGATGACAAATTTCTGCTTAACGCCAGCAAAACCAAGAAGCTCATTGTGTACTTCAGGAGGGTGCAAGGAGGCAGGCATGGCCCTATCAACATCCACAATACAGCTGCTGAACATATCTCCAGCTTCAAGTTCTTAGGGATCCACATCTCAGAGGACCTGTCCTGGACCACCAACACCTCCGGCCTGGTCAAGAAGTTCTCACGAACTTCCTGAGGACACTAAAGAAAAACCACCTCTCCACGGCACTTTCACTGCTGCGCGATTGAGAGCATCCTCACCAGTAATCTCACCGTATGGTATATGAACTGCACTGTCACGGACTGTAACAGATTGCAGCGGGCGGTGAAGACAGCATCATGAGGTCTCCACTTCCACTCATCGCAGACATACAGAGAAAACGCTGTCTGCACTGAGCTCACAGCACTCTCAAGGATTCCTCTCACCCTGCCCACAAACTATTTGCCTTCTTGCCCTCTGGCAGGCCATCCAGGAGCCTCCAGACAAAAACCAGCAGACTGAGGAAAAGCTGTTTCCCCAGAGCTGTCTCATTGAACTGTCCCCTGTTAATAACATCCTCCAATCTTTCCTTTGATTTAAGAATTTACAATAATATTCACATTGTACTGTACAGAGTTCAAAATGCACACCTCCATCTATCTGGCTTAATTATAACACTTCAGATTGTATATAGGTCAGTTTCATACCAATCCGCTTATCATGTATACAGCACATTCATACAGTATATTACCTATCCTACCCACATATCTGTATATTATGTTCATAGTACAACAATACAAACATATTTTATCCACACTTACTGTTTATTGCACTACTGGTTGGATGCCAAACTGCATTTTGTTGCTTTATATGCAATGACAATAAATTTCAATCTAAACTAGCAGATATGGAGCTAAAACTTGGTGTGGTAGTAGCTATTATATAACAATATACGTTAAGTGTGATATTGCAAGGCATTGCACAGTTATAACAGTATTTTCAGTAGCACAATTAGTTGGTTTCGTCTAAAAAAATCTAAGAAGATAAAATAATCATCTCTGATTTGCAGTACGCCTTGATTAAAAAAAAGACAACATTTTTAAACAGGAAAAATCTTTAAGCTTTGTGATACAAACTGTTGTTTTGGAGATGTTAAAGTGGAATTAGTGCTAAAGTAATAGAACAAGCAGCTTCTTACTAGAAGTGGGGAACAGAATCATTTGAGTCGAATCTCGGTCTGGACCGGTCCAACGGCTCTCCCACGCTGTTCTGCTCGACCTGGGGACCCTCGTACGTCTGTGCACCACGGGGGGCTCCTCCAGTCCCAAGCCCTCCAGAACCCGCTCTCTGAACCAGGACAGCACAGCCCTTCTGGGCAGCTCCTTCACCTCACAGGCTTCAGCCAAACTTTGGATCCAGAGAGAGCCCAGGATGAGGATGGCACCGGACGCCATGACTGATACGCAGCTTAGCTTCAAATGTCTCTCAGTTTCAACCCCAAAATGTTCAGATAGAAACTTTTTTATTTGCCTGGAATGGAACAGCAGCTTTCTTGACTCGTGTTTTTTTTTTTGGCTCTGCATCTATCTGAGAGCAGCATTTAGTTGCAAGTGAGAAAGATAAAGAACGACCTTGATGAACTGGCTCCAGTGTGTGGTGATTTCCCACAGAATCAGAATGTGACTGGATGCTTCGTTCTATACCTTTTTTTTATTTTGGCCAGTTCTTTACATGCAAAATACAAAATATGGCTTCATGCATGAGGTTTTCACATCCTCATCTCTGATCCCCACACCTGTCTCTGATATAAACAAAGCTGTCTGCTGCCTTTGAGGGTCTAAATCTCTCACATGTATCCAAACAAGGACCTTTTTTGAAATCACTTTTAACCGTCTGAAATCAGCATCCAGGTGTAAATATTTCTTGATTTGCAAGATGTGAATCAAAACTTATATAATTATTATTACTTAATACGCAGAATTTATAACCAGAAGCTACTACGACATCTGTTTACCTACAGAAACTGCTAAAGTGACTGAAAATGGTCGATAAAGGTTTGGTACTCAGAAATCTGATCAGTTTGATGTATTGGTTAGGGCTGCCACAAACTATTATTTTTATAATCGATTAATCACCGATTATTTATTCGATTAGTCGACTAATCGGATCATACGTTAATTGAATAGAAAACATAGAGCTTATCGTGCCAGAGTGCAGCTGCTATTATATAACCATGGTTAGATTTTAGCTATATGCTAACTAAAAATAATTGCTGTGGAAGACAAGTTCTGCTCTGCAGATATTYCACAGGTTTCTCTTTCATTTTCTTAAAATGATCCCACACTTTGAGCTCTGTTGTCAGGTAGCCATGATACCAGAGCCTGTCTGTATAATGTCTTGTGACGTCCACGGCCTACCCCAGTTACCACTACTGTGCATGTGTGTCAAGGACAGAAAGGTAGATGTGGCAGTGGAAGGTGTCAAAGCAGTTTGGAGAGAAAAACAAAGTAAAGAACAACAAAAAAAGAAAACGATTAATCGATTATTAAATTAGTCATCGATTATTTAAATAATCGATTAGTCGTCGATTAATCGTGGCAGCCCTAGTATTGGTATGGTTTTATTAATGGTGACCATGGTTCAGCCAATTAGCTAGCAGCTCATAGCAGAACTAATTTGTCACTTAGTGGATTAACTAACCGTAAGCAGACCAATTAGCTAAACTATCTAAATAAGGCTTTGCCAACTTTAAGTCCGCTAACAGCCAACTGACAAACTAATAACAGTTTTGTGTCAGTCCCAACAGTGTTCAGCTGGAAGGCGACGATGTGCGACGCAGACGGATGTTGTTTAAAAAAATATGTTTAATGAGCTAACAGTGAGTCTGAGCTGTGCCAAGAGAAGAGTGGATTAAAACTGTAATCTCTAAATTTCGGAGATTCCACGTCATTTAATAAACAAATCAAACGATGCCTCTCAGGTTCGAGTCGTTTTTAGGAGGCAGCAAACCATTTTGGTTTAGTCCCAATCAAAGGAGTCCTGATTTTTTCAAAGGCCACTTCAAAATATCTGAACTATCCCTTTAAAGGGAACGTGACATGATAAAAATATTGTGAAACTTCTGTAGGATGTTTAGTTTTTAATCCGCTGATCATGGCTTTCTGAGCAAATGGCATATAAATATTAGTATTTTTGTAACAATTTTCAATCATTCATTCATCATGAAAAATTATTTCATCCAAGAAATTCATCACAAGCTGAGTAAGAAAATCCTGGATAGTAAAAGAAAACAGTGTAAATATGGGGGGTTAGTAGTTACACTTTAAGTAGCTGAGTCAAAGTAGCTGCAGCTACAGGAACGCCCAGCATTTCTTTTTTTTCCAACATTTTGAGTTTGATCAAAACTTACATTACAGTTGGATGGAAACTGTGGGTTTTGGTTCCTCAGAATGACTGACTCTTGATCACCCCGTTACTAAAAGCACAGCACAAAATAAAATGTAACCATTACTGTGGCTGCCCCGCTCCACTTGAGTCCAGTCTGTGGTGGTCATTGCCCAGAGTAGTTGTGGTTCTCAAGGGTGGCAGCAGTTACTTGGTCACAACAACGGCCTGCCGTACAACAACTGAGCTCAGAACAAGAACAGAACTTCACTAAAACTGGGCTCACTTTGTGCTTTTTTTGTTATTAATATGTAGTTCATAAATATTGTTTCTTTATCGCATTTAATAATTTAGCAACGCAGTAAGCATCTGGTTTGTATGATTACTCAAGGGGGTAACTTTAGGTATGCTCTAAAACCCTGCATGTCATTTTTAGCCATTATGCTTAAAACGTACATATATGACATTGTAAATTTTTAAATCAGGTCAAAGTTACCTAAAGACAACAACAGAGTTGCATCTGTCTATTTAACCAGTTCATTTCTGTTGTGTTTGAGCAAATTGTTATTTTATTGGGGGGTCATTTTGACTGGATCAAATTATTGTGGGGGTCATTAACCCCTGCCTCCCCCCCCCCATTACTTAGTTTCACTGAAGTAGCCCAACTAAGCTAATGTCTGCTAACATGTACTTGTCTTGTGACAAACCTTTGATTTAAGTTTTTCTTGATGGATTTTTAGTTTTTTTTATTAATTCATTTATTCATTTCATTAAAAAATAAACAAAGCACATTTGATACAATAAAACAATACAAATCAAATAAAATGAAAGGCAGCAGAAGAAGAAAAAAATTCTTATATCTGCTCCTTTTTAAATTGCTCTGATTCATTTAAATTACTGGTTCTTAATAGTCGACATTTTAACTTTAAAGAAAGAAAAAACAAACAAAAAACAAAAAAAAACAAAGGCCTTCAGATGAAAAGTTCCTACAGACATTTAGCTAATAAGGTTCTGATTAGAATAAGGTTCTGATTAGAATAAGGTTCTGATTAGATTAGCCACTTGGCTAGGTTATTTTTGACTACAACCAACAAATCTAGAGTAATTTAAAAATCAAAAGCTGTAGCTTATAAAACATGAAATATAGTTACTTTGAATTAAAAATATAAACGTGTTCTGACAATAAATTCATTGTAATGTGAAGTATCCTGTATTGACCATCAGAGGGCAACACATTATCAAACACAAGGTGTTTTGGGCCTAAAATAAAATCATTAAATACATACTCTATATTATTTCTGTTTTAATATAACAGTTTTATTAAATACTGTCATGAAATATAATAAATTTCTGAATTAATTGAAAATGTAAAACACAATTTAACCAGTTTATTCATAAAGGATGTAATATACACTCATAAAACCAATTTCTATGTTTTTTATTTAGGTTTCCTGGTAGGTTTGAGCCTAGTTTTAAGTAAAACATTCAAAGTAAAAAATGAAAAAGAAATAAGACTTTGTGATATAAGAGGCAAAGATACTGCTTGTCATCTCTCGTGATAAAGATATAATAAAAGATTGACTTGTCTTGAAAAATGACAAATTTAGAGCTAAAATAATGTTGCGTGCAATATTATTTGTTAGCTCTTAGAGTACCGGTATTCTCAAAGCCAGATGGACAGCAGGGTACTTTGACATGTGACCGTGTTCAAGATGAAGGCTGACTTTTTTGGGGAAAAGAGGACGAATTCCTGGAGAAAATATAAAAAGGTGAAAGTTGCTGGAAAGGACTGCACTTCTCATTTAAAATAAAAACATCCAGAGAGAAAATACTTCATTTTTTCCAACTGCAAGAACGAGAAGAGAGAAATGTTAAGAGACGACAGGCATGTAGTGTTGTTCTGCCCTCTGCAGACGTCAACATTCTGCTCCTCATTAAAAAAAATCACTCATTTTTGATTCAAAACACTAAAAATGGCTAAAATGAAGACTAAACACCCGAAACTACTCCCTAACAATAAAATACAAACATGATAAATGTCAGATACATGTTAATTACTCAGTCCTGCTCGCACTGTCTCTGAATTGCTGCCAAACTTCATTCAACTTTTGAATATTTTTTATTTTCTTCTTCCTGTAGATTTTTTATTGCTCGTCAGGAAGGAGGTCTTGGGGTTTATATTTTCAGAAAGATGAGACTGACAGCTGATTGCAGTGTTTTTCCACAAAATTGTTGTGTTTCCTGCTGCCTGCAGATGCAATGTGTTTCAAATAGGACCATCATTTTCAGAAAAAATGGGTTACATGTTAGTTATTATAACTTTTTTTAAACTTGGTCTATTGGCATCATTTAAAAACAGATGTATAGTTTGAAGTCACTGCTTTTGACACAGTTTGTACCAGAGCCTCAGAGAGGCTGTGTCTTTCCAGCTAGAGTGATTGACATGCTGTCATGCATCAGGTTGTAAGGTCTCCTCATATCCATACAACACTCTTAAATATCTGAATAAATATGCCTGATATGAAATACAGCGGGTAAAATAAGTATTGAACACGTCACCATTTTTCTCAGTAAATATATTACTAGAGGTGCTAATGACATGAAATTTTCACCAGATGTTGGTAACAACCCAAGTGATCCATACATACAAAGGTCGTATTCAGACCTGATAATTTGCTCCACTTTAAAC
>NW_013952666.1:243384-252019 GCF_001266775.1 Austrofundulus limnaeus
CACACACACACACACACACACACACACACACACACACACACGCACTTTGGTTGATAGTATTATCTAAAGAGCTTGGAGTGTGTGTGCGTAAGAGTGTGAGATCATACAAGTCCATCCAGGAAATGTGACCTATCTGAGCAGCTGTCATCCCCAACCTGAGTAAGCTGAGGTGGGGGTGAGGTGGGGGGGTGGGGTCAGCAGTAATATGGGAGTGAGGGAGGCAGATAACATGAGCTGATTTAAATATTTGAAAGCCTAACAAGGTTAAAAGTGCTGATTTGAAGACACACATGGAAGTGGACACACAGAACAGAAAGGCCTGAGTGGCTTGACCTTAAGGAGAAATGATCTCCCTCTTTCTCCACATTTTTCAGGAGGACTAAAGCTGCTGAAACCAGCGCCTGTGGTGATGGCTGCTAATGCTTCATGATCTGTGGTGGACTTACACCTTCCAGTCTGCGCTCGCCAAACAACAGACAGAGGCGGCGGCTTCAACAAATGATTTGACATGAAATATACGGCTCCATGGAGCTTCTGATCTCAGCTTGGACTCTGTGGGGATGTCCAAAGGAATTTTGTTTTTGGCTTCAGCAGCGAAACGAAAACGGTAAGTTGCATTTCCTTTTTGTCATGACTTCCAATTGAGCAAATCTTTAGATGAGCATATTTGAAGAAGAGACTATAGATATCTACACTCAAATTTGTGACAGATTGCTTTATGAGTGCATACATGTAACACACATTTAATTTTCTCTTTAAAGTTTTAAAAGAAAACACAATTAAATACGTGCAGCAAACCTAATTAGATCAGAGTCAAATAATAAAAGTGGCAATGAATGAGGCAAGTTTTATTTTGAAAGATCGGGGTGCTCTAAAACATTTTCCTCAATTAGTTTCTGTGTGAAGCGAGTAAAGAAAGTAAACAAGTAAAGAAAACCAATCATTGTTTGATTCAAAAGAAGCTAATCTTGTTGTAAAAGGTTAAAAATGCATCTCTTATGAATTAAAGTTTTAATTCCCAGAGTGTTTCTTTCCGTTTTATTTCTTAAATTCTGCAAGGATAAACTTGTCAAGATAAAAAAAAATCCTTTTCAAGAGTGTCTGGGCCAAAACTATCAACAAAACACAAAGGTATATAAAACAAAATTACAAAGAAATAACTGCTTTTAAATAAAATAATAAATTATCTATCATAAACCAGAGTCCATCTGTACATGACAAAACATATCAAATAAAACACTTGATATCCATTTCTCAGAATATTTTTAAAATATGTTTAATAAAAACAACTGTTTTTAGAGAAGCTTGAATTTGATTCCATTTTGATGGAAATGTCCAAAATTAAAATACTTTTTCTGCTGTTTCATCTGGATTTTAGGTATAATGTCCATCAGACAATTTCCATTTTATGTCATCTTTTTGGGGAGAACAATGAGCTCACTTATTTGGGTTCTTCATCCATTCTCACCACACCTCACCTCAAGTTAGCTGACAGGTGAAAATGTGCAACAAACACATAAATTATAAACTACAAAACATACAACCAAGAAAACAAATACAATTGAAAAATGCTTTAAATACTAAAAAATACAAAAAAATAAAACTAAACTAAAAATAATAAAAAAGAGAGAAAAACAACTGCAAGGAACCACACCAAAAGAACTGAAGCACAACAAACCACTAGGGGGACCAGTGGTCTGGTCTCATTTGACTCATATGACCAGACTCCTTGTAATGATAATAAGGAAGGAAAATGTAACTTTTCTTTCTTCCCTAAGTAGAAATTTGTGGATAGTGTTACCAGAGCATAGAATGCATAAATACAGAAAAGTTACAAGTTAACAAATTCTTGAGAATTATTCAAGTTATCATGGCTTAAAGCCCAGTAAAACCAAAGAAACAGTAGATTTTACTTTAAGGTAAAACCAGTGGTGGGCACAATTAACTAAAAAATTAGCTGCTCTTACTCACAATCTGCAAACCAGAAATATATTTTTGTCAATGCTAAACCCCTAAACTTATAAAAATAAATAAATAAAAACAGCTAAACAAGTAAAAATTAGCAGAAGCTAACACTGACAGCTAATCACTGACCACTAAAAACAGCTGTCACTCACTATGTCACAACGTCATTGACTCCTGTTGATGTTAATCTGACTTAAAGTTGGCAAAACCTAATTATCTGAAGCTAACTAGTCCTTTAACAGTTTTCAAAAGTTAGCGAAAAACAAATCCGCTAAGTGAAAAATTAGTTCCCCTATTAGCTGAACCATGCCCACAACAGGGTAAAACCAAACCAAACCAAACCTTATTTTACAGGTAGGACTGAGAATACCACTTGGGTCTTTTCACCCCTCCAAAGTCACCACTTTGTAGAGTCCTGGTGGGGATGTGAGTCTCTGTCCTGGTCTGAAATCACTTGAAACCTCAAACAGGTTTTCAACAAATAATTATTTATATTTTACATTGTCCGTCTTCCTTTCAACACAGTTTTCAATCACCGTATCCCGATTCTGCCCCACCCCATGTTCACTATAGGGATGTTTTTTTCAGCCTGAGAGATGTGAACCAGACATGGTGGTGGGTCCTGATGGCCAAAAAGTGTCATTTTCTTGTCCCATTTTTGCCAGTCCATTATTTTTGCACATTAAATAATTTGGTGAAATGATCAAGATCGGTATTGGTGTTTATGGCAAACTGTTTTCTGTAGGTAACTTTGTCATGTGATTTGTGGTCATTCCAGCTCCTGGCGCTGTGATCCAGGTCTTCTGTGAACCCAGAGATGTCTGAAGCAGTGGAGTGAACATCCCAGATGTTCAGTAAATGCAGCTCAGAACGATAACTGTCAACTGGTAGATAAAAGGTGGAGTTTGTAAAGATTAATATCAATCAAAATGGCAGACGGTTTAGAGTTGAGCCCCTGTCCCAACATCCCCTCCAAGAAGGCCAAGATGACAAACGACCCAGTCTGTCATGGTACGGAGGGCAAAACCCAAGACCCGTCAGCGCCAGTTTTTGTTCGTAAACTCCGTAAAGCTGCAGTGGGAACAGGTTGTGATATTCGACTTAGAGTTTCTGTGTTGGGACATCCTGAACCTTCACTGACCTGGTACCACAACGAAACACTCCTTCCCACCTCAGAAGCTCAGGACCCAGGAGGGCTATGGATCCGGGACTGTCACACAACCGATGCTGGCCTCTATACATGTGTGGCGACCAATGAGCTGGGAGAAACCAGCTGCAGTGCTGTGTTGGCCGTTATGGACCTCGGTGAAGGTAACCATTAACCCATGCTTGCTTGTTTTCTTAAAAACGCACCACTTGTGATGGATTTGAGTCTTTATTCAGTTTCTGTGATTCTGTATGACTTACTCACACTTTGTGTTTCTGTCTGCTAAGATATATTTTCCTCTTCAAAAAAGGTCCCTCTCTATTTTGTTGGGCCACCACTGGCATCATTTCCATGAGTTTCTGCAATGTCACATTTAGTTCTGTCCAAAGTTTCATTCATTTTTCACCAAGATCTTGCATTGATGACAGGAGATTCACTTATACAGTAGGTGCTAGGCATGATGGGTGCATCACTTCAGCTGCCTCTCTTCTTACCCTTATGCACCCAGCACTCTGGAACAGGGTAAATCTGGACTCCTCAGAACACGTGATCTTCTCTCATTGCTCCAGACTCAAGTCTTTATGATCCCAAGCAAATAGAAACACTTTTTTCTTATTAGTCTCACTGATAAGTGGTTCTCATACACAGCTGTATAGTCCCAATCCTGATTTTGGTCACACCACGTCAATGAGAGTGAATTTCGTAGGTTCCTTTGAACAGTGCAGCAGCCTTAACTGATCGCCAATTTCAGTTGTTGAAGTTTTTTCCAATGTCAATGTCAATTTTATTTATATAGCACATATTAACAACAGAAGTTGGCCAAAGTGCTTCACAGTTAAGCCAAATGAATAAAACAATTGAGCAACACATAAATGTTGACAATAATATCAATTTAAAATACAGAAATACTGTACATTAAAAACTTTATCATTAAAAGAATCTCAAACTCTACCAGAATGAAAGGCCAGGGAGTAAAAGTGAGTTTTAAGTATAGATTTAAAAGTCTCAACAGTCTCAGCAGTCCGTATGCTAAGAGGTAAACCATTCCAAAGGCTTGGTGCAGAAACAGCAAAGGCCCGATCACCTCTAAACTTTAGCCTGGATCTGGGAACATCTAAGAGGAACTGGTTGGAGGACCGAAGTGCTCTAACTGAAGTGTGGATGTTAATGAGATCACACAGGTAGGATGGGGCCAGACCTTTTAAAGCTTTAAAAGTAAGCAATAAAATCTTAAAATTGATCCTAAAATGAACAGGAAGCCAATGGAGAGAAGCCAGAACTGAAGAAATGTGTTCGTATTTTTTAGTTCCTGTTAAAAGAGGAGCTGCTGCGTTCTGGACCACTTGTAATTGATGCAGAGACATACCTTCCTCTAAGATAATGTTTCCACGCTCTTTCTGGTTTTTAATCATGTGTTGGACAGTTCTCGATTTTTTTTTTTTTTTTGGGAAGGGGGGCAAGCAGTTCAATTCTAGTAAACTTTGACATGAGCAATAATTAGTTTTTTGTGTTTGTAAACCTAGATAAGCTATTCACAATATTAGAACAGATGTGAAGATATCTTAGCCAACCTGACTAATTAAAGAGCCGTCTAAAACTATAAATAAGATGTTAAATTTATTAACCTTGAAAGTTGTAGTAGTTGAGGCAGTTTGGCTCAATATTGCAAGTTTAATGGCATGGAATTACATATGCAAAAATGTTACAACTTTGTTAGAAGAAAATACTGAACAAGAATCTCCTTTGTGTCAGATGAGATTGTTGAGCTTTAGTTAAAGTCATTGCGCCAAATATTTCACAGTTTGTGGGGTTAAACTGGTAAATTATTATAAAAGCATCTCTGTTGCTGCAAAGCAGCATATAATAAGACTTTTATGAGTCTACATCTGCTGGTATTTATTTCTTTGTAACACTCGCTAAGAGGAGTTTTGTTATGAGCTGGATGATATCTGAGAAGGTTTAAAAAATTTTATAACTTCTTAATTTATCCAGTTGTTTTTTAGAGATGAGGTTTGCACTTGTTAAACAAGCACTCACAGCGTTTTTAGCTTAAATTGATCAAATGCCAACTAACTCGCTCTAGGAAAAAACATTTTTCAGGATGCTCGTGCATTATGTGCACACAAACCTTTATTTCCACATGACAAAACAGGTGAACTGGGGGAAGCACTTTTTCAAAATGTGATGAACAAACCTATTGTCTAAAATTTTTGGGTAACCACATTTATTCAAAAAAAGTCTGTATTTTGTAGGATTTGTAATCACATTTGTTGGTATACATATGCATTTTGCTGATATGAGTTGAAAGGGTTGTTGTGTTATTGGACACATTCAATTCTCTCTCTCTCTCTCTCTCTCTCTCTCTCTCTCTCTCTCTCTNTCTCTCTCTCTCTCTCTCTCTCTCTCTCTCTCTCTCTCTCTCTCTCTTGGTCTGTGAAGAAAGATGACAGTCGGGCTCACCAACAGTTTGACGTCAGCAGCTCTCGCTCTCCGAGCTGCTGCACATGATACAGTTGGTACGTCACCTTCGTGTCTCTCTCTCTCGCTCAGCTACATTTGATCTGGTCCTCGTTGACCAAATGTCTCCCTCTTCGTTTTCCTTCATCCTTTGGATAATTTTATCGTGACTGGATTCATAATTTAGACTCAAACGACAAAACCGCTTGACCTTCACGGGTTTTACCATACCGTACCTCGTTTATTTATTAAGCACTTTAAACAGCACAAGGCCAACCAAAGTGCTGTACAGTAGACAGACACAACAGGACATAGTCAAAATACAGATAAAAATATGGAGCATTAATATTTACAGTACGCATGGAACAGAGTTATGATACATGGTGAGGTTTTGCACCATCTCACTCAGACTCAAAGGCAAGGGAGTAGTAGTGTGTTTTTAAGCGAGACTTGAAGACGGCGAGGGATGGAGACTGTCTGACATGTAGTGGTAGATCATTCCACAGTTTTGGGCCTGCTACAGAAAAGAGAAGGTTTGGGACATTTTTATCCACCACCAACAACGAATGGCAGGCGATCATGGGAAAGCATATCTCCCTGTTACAATGCCTGCACTGTAATTCAGAATTTGTTTGAATTGTGTTAAGACTTTTGAAGGGGGCGCCAAGTATTTTTCATGAATTTCATTCTTAACCCCAGGAGAACATAGGCAGCAGGAAACATACAGATGAGTGTACCAGAGAGAAGATAGGTACTGGGGAACATAGGGATGACTTCCGATCATGCGTCTTTTAACAAACAACCACGGTATTGGTTTTAATGAAATTCTCACAAAATAATCATTAGATATACAATCCTGATTAACTTTTGAAGTCAGCCCATTAGCACCATTAGTAGCACAAAAGATTACCACAACTGGGTCATTTTTACAAATATTGAGCTAAAATTTAAAGTGGTAGTGTGAGTCGTCTTCATGACATGTGCATCTCAGAAGGTCAACAGCATTTCTCCTACCATTATTGAAGGAAGGTGACTCACCCTCCCCACAAAACCGCCCACCCTGCCTATCAAAGTGGCTTTGACCAGTATCCAAATTTTAGCACATCTGTAAAATTTGACGAAGTTGGCCTTTTTCCACTTTTGCTACGTTTACTTCTTTGAGGCCATTTTGAATTGGGTTCTCTTCAAATGGTAAACCAGTTGAGAATATACTCCCAGTGATTACTGTCTGAAAGTTTATTACCTCCGCCAAGGGCGAGGTAATGTTTTCGGTCACGTATGTCTGTCTGTCTGTCTGTCTGTCTGTCTGTCTGTCTGTCTGTCTGTCTGTCTGTCTGTCTGTCTGTCTGTCTGTGGACAACATTATTCAAAAACTTGTGGACTGATTGTCATGACATTTTTACCACATGTGGCTCTTGGGCCAAGGAACACACCTTTATATTTTGGTGATGTTCAGGATCACGATGCGGATACAGGAATTATTTTTTTTAACCCTCTGAGATCGGCAAAGCTGTGATGCTTTCACAGGGCTTCTGTAAAAAAAAACAGTGAGTTGGATTGTACAGCACGGACTTCAAACTTTATAAAAGTAATGTTAAAACCAGATTTAATGATGAATAATTTTTTGCCATAATGTGCACATTTTTACAAATTTGGTGCGCATTTAGAGAACGTTTTGTGACCAGGAAGTGCGTGACTGCACCATAAAACCTATTTTTCCCATTTCATCAAACACACCACATTTCCGAAACAACCAATCAAAACCTTGTTAACGCTATAGACAAACACACAGTAATGCATGCAAAAACGTCATTGCTGTTGCCTAAAGCAGACAGATAACTTAGTTTTTTTGCGGTCTCACCTATAGTTCTAACCCTTCTCCTTTTTTTGTCCCGCCTAATAATCTACTGAGTTTATCATGAGTCATGACATTATATCTTTCAGAAAACATTAATACTTCACACACAAAAAAGTCATAGCTTAATTCTATGGCATAGACATGGAAAAATTAATCACAAATCTATAGTGAATTCTGAAACACATCTTAATTGAAATTGCCAGATTTTGCTTGCCCATGTAAACCTCTGGGATGAGTGGTCTCTATTCTGTTTCCTGTAAATGTAATACCATTACGTTCCCGGCAAACAGAGAGAAGACAGCAAAATAAATTTCCCGGGCTGTTTTCTCATCTCCCGACCCTCCGCCTGCCTCGTGCATCTCTCCCTCTTCTCCTTCTCCTTGGGGTTATTTATGGACCTGGTATGTGCTGCCCTGGCCGGACTGCTCGTGCTCTAGAGATGTGTGGACGCCGCCGGCCCCCCTTCTCCAATTGCACCGGCAGACATCACAGATAATTATAGCATCACCACGGTCAAGACGCGGCGCTGTCACACTCAATCACGGTCTCCGTGACGAGAAAAAAAAACAGCGAGGGTGGTGGTGTGTTTGTGAGAGTACATCTGCTCATGTTGTGTGTTTGCGGTCGGGTTTAATGGCTGCTCTGGCTGCTTGTGAGCATCACTCAGTGAGTCAGACACTTTAGTCTGTGACTTTAGAAAACACTTTGAGAGATCAGACCAATCAGAAACCAGAGCAGTACTGTGTCACAAGTCTGGGTTACTTTGTTGACGTCACTTTGTGCTGTAGAGCTTTGATTATCATACTGTTGGACATCATCAAATAACAGGCAACTATAGAAGGACGGCATTTATCAGTGTTAGTTAACATCAGTTAAAATCAGTAACACATTTCATTTTACCAAAATATTGTCATATTGTGACATATCATCAAATAATGAAAGTGTTTTGTGTTTGGCCTTTTTTTTTTAAATAAGTCATTCTAAACTGGAGCCATTAAAGGGATCCATGATTAGTTGTAACATTAGACTTTATTTGATAAACATATGTTTTAACTGTAAAATAAAGACTGTAAAAACAATGTAGGCTGTTTGGTTTTGTAAATTTTTTAAAATATATTTTAACACGGACGGGGCCATTTTATTTACACACAAAGCATTCTGGGTAAATGATGACGTGGATAGGTCCTCAGTGTGAGCGAGCTATATCC
>NW_013952666.1:252454-253489 GCF_001266775.1 Austrofundulus limnaeus
GATTAACCTTCAGGGTGGATATAGCTCGCTCACACCGAGGACCTATCCACATCATCATTTTCCCAGAATGCTTTGTGTGTAAATAAAATGGCTCCGTCCGTGTAATATATTTTTAAACTTTTAGTTTAAAAATGATAAAAACTAAACACAGCCTACAGTATTTTTACAGTCTTTATTTTACAGTTAAAATATATGTTTATTAAATAAAGTCTAATGTTAAAACTAATCAGGGATCCCTTTAAAGGGTCTTTCAGAGAATTCTGAGTTGATGCAACACAGACAAACATTGCAGCCTTGGGAACCACTGGATATCACATTCTCAGGCCATTAAAATATTCTGGAAGGAGGAGTTGTCTTTACATTGAAACTAGTGTCAAGAAATTGCAGGTAAATGTGGGTTTGTTTGCAGGTAAATGTGGGTTTGTTTGCAGGTACAGTAAATGTGGGTTTGTTTAGTGGTCAGATGCTAAAAGATGGGATACAGTTTCAGGGATGTCAGTGAATAAGTGTATGCTCAAATTTATTTTTGATTTACCTTGTTTTATGTGCCTAATATGGTGTTTTGAGCTGTAAGTTATCGTCATTTTATATCTTTTATTAAAAAGCAACAATGATGTGGGACTTCTTAAAAGGTCTCTGAAAGATGTGTTCTCAGTTTCCTCAAGACTAGCAGAGGCTACAGTCTTGTTGCTGGAATTTTGAACACTGTCAAATTTTCTCTCATAATGGTTGCAAAGTTGTCATGAGTGTCTAAAACCTCTGGATTTAGACACCTGGGGTCTCATGTCTCAACGGTGCGTATGCACAAAAACCTTGCGTACGTCATTTTCCACGCAAAACTCCGGATGTTTAAAAACTCAACTGAACGTGGAAATGTGTGCAGCCCCACGCCGGCGTACGCACATTTCTGTGGTTTTGGTTCCATTGGCGACGCTTAGAGCTGATTCTGAGAAACTGTTCATGATGTGAAAATGATTATTGTTCACAGCAGACACACATGATTAACAATTATTACATCCACATGATTAACAATTA
>NW_013952666.1:254529-256274 GCF_001266775.1 Austrofundulus limnaeus
TTTACAGTAATTATGGTAATAAACTCCTGCGCAAAGTTAATATTTTCAGACTCAGAATAGATGGATGAGCCGGTTGCGCAACACAGCAGCGTGCGCGCACACACACACGGACACACAATCACTCGTTCTTTGCTTGAAAAACATATTTTATTCCTATTTTTACTTAGGATTTTTTTTCACACACATTATATTTAATTCATTATTTTTATGACTAGAAATCATTTCTGATCACGCAGGGATCACTCAAACATGTCCTTCACACATGCAGGAAGTAATTTACATCTGTTTAACATATGTTAATGAAGCCGTGTCAGGGGAGGTGTCTTACCTGCGCTCAGTTCCACGTTAATTGTGATGTACAAAAGCAATGTGCGTGGATTCAGGCGTACGCACATTTTGATACATCTGGATTTTTTTGTGCGTACGCCGTTTTCTGGATTTGACCGTACGTCAGGTTTCAGTAAGAAATCCACGTAAGTTTTTGTACATGAGGCCCCTGCACAGGTGCTGTCCTCCGATAGATAACATCTGAAGTTACAGCCCCGACCGTCCAGGCCCAAAAACCCTTCAGATGATAAAGAATCATAATAAAAAATGAGACCAGATTTGCCTGTTTTCATGCTAAAATGTACCCCAGTTTATCATCTGATGGCTGCTAAATGGGTATAAAGAGGACTAAGGTGATTCAGTATATGTTGGGGTTGTCACAAAGAACAACTGATTACATTTTGGTGGTGATCTGGCAACATCTACCAGAGCTGCAGCCCATGATCTGGCTCAAACAGAAAAAAAAACAGATAGCAGAGTCAGAGGCTACCTTTTAGTGATATCATACTGTGACAACCAATCAGCATCCTGTAGAACTTTGTTCCACCAATCACATCTCAGTAGCTGCACACTTTCATTTACATAACCTAAGGCAGAGATGTGGAACTCTTTTTCACTGAGGGCTACATGAGCACATTCAGGATGGGTTATAGTCGCGCACACTCGTCTGCGGTGTAGGTGTTTATACTTGATGCAATGTTGTTGTAGTATTCTCCAAAAGGACACAAGGAAGTACACATTATAACTTGTGAAAATGTTGTAAATAGGAGATAAAACGCTTGACAAACTATCTGAATGGTGCGCTGCACATGCAGCCTTTGCAGAGTTACAAAAATTCGGAGGTGCATGACAACACGCTGGGACAAAGCGTGGGGCCAACGCTTCATGTTTAACTTTAATTAAACAGAAAACATCACGTTAGTAGTCTCTTTGCTATGGCTGAGCACAAACTAGATCTGAGCTCTATGCGGTATTTGCTGCATAGAAACAGTGTTTATCATGTCCTCTTATAAACACTGAAAAGTACTATGACTGAATACATGTGAAACAAATAATACTGAAATACTATCAAAAGTAAAAGTAAGAGTTTTACTCATTGTTGAGTTGTGGCGAGTAGATGCCATCTTGAATTCTGAACAACAACTGGGCTGCTGCAAAACTAGTTAGTGAAAATGCAGCTAAATGAAGATTTTGTAGGGCGTATTTCGCAGTCTGCCAGCTACTTTTTCATTGTGTGACAAAACCAGTTTCAGAAGGACTTTTCTATATCCATCCATCCATCCATCTTCTGTACACGCTTCTTCCTTTTTCAGGGTTGCGTGGGTCACTGGTGCCCATATCCAGCAGTCACAGTGCAAGGGGCAGGGTACACCCTGGACAGGTCGCAAGTCCATCACAGGGCCACACATAGAGACAAA
>NW_013952666.1:258054-272569 GCF_001266775.1 Austrofundulus limnaeus
GCCATGTGATGTGAGTATCAGTCACATGGAGGCAGGGCTTAAAAGCCTGAATTTTGCCTGAAACTCTCAGACTGAAGAAGTCTCTTGGAGGAGAGAAAAAACGTTTCATTAGAGAAGAACCCGTCCAGAAGACATATACAATTTTTTTCTTTTTGATTTTTTACCTGGATTACTGAGATGCATCAGGACATTAACACTTGTTGTGATCAGTCAAAGCTTTCAGTTTAATCCTAGTCTGTTGTGGTAGAATCATCTCCAGCTTTAAGGTCACTTACCCACAGAGGACAGTGGGAGGTTGTTAGGTTTCTGTGGAGCTGTGTATTAAATCTCCTGCTCTAGTTTTAGGGAGGAGGGGGCAGGCTCTGTGTTAGGGGGTGCAGAGGGAAAGTGCAACTGGAGGGTGTCATACTTGAAATAGACCACCAAAGAGGCTGTCACAAATCTGGGACTTTGTGGGGGGAGAGACGTGGTGAAGCCAAGAAAGAGAGACGTGGTTTGAAGATGACAGCTTCAAGGCCGAGCAGCTTGAAACATCATGCTGGAAAAGCTCATTGCTGATGAAGAAACGATGAATCCCTTTGGAATTACTTCCATGCAGGAAACATGAATGTTTTGGGTCAGAAGTACTCGTAAAGTTGTCTCTTTTTAATACTGGCTTGGAAGAAAGAAGCACTATGCTGCGGAAGGATTTACTTGATGTAAGGAAATCTTTGAGGAGCACTAGGGAAAGTGGGAGTGGACCAAGAAGCAAGAAACTGAAAGGTAAGTGGAGGACGACCAGCATATTAGCTATAAAAGAAACTGGTTGTTATTTGGATTTATTTACTTCTTCCTTGAGTAGAAACGAATTTCCAACAGCTTATTTGGAAGAAAACAGTGGTAGTTCTCAGCAGCTAGCCTGGAAAGCTCTGGAAGGTCATGTCTGATTTATGGCCTGAATGTAAACAAAAACATAAATCATCTGAAACTACAAAATTACCCAGCACACATAGACTGGGCAATAAAATTGAGTATTGTTGTCCTTTAGTGGTACTGATAATTATGTTTGACCCAAAAAAAAAAGGCCACGTTTTATGAAAACTTGCATTTGTGGTTCCTGTCTTAGCTATTTCTTACATTTACATTGACAGCTGCGCTGCAGAACTTTAAATATGAACTTTGATGAATTTCTACATCTTTTATTTCATCAACCTGGACCTCATGAACGAACGTCTACTGGCTTTTAATGGCTTATTAGATCAGAAAGGATCTATAGCTGCTTGATGAGTTCGTGTTCTGTAGACATTATATTAAAGTGGATTAGGTTTGTAATTAGACTTTTTATTCACACAAGGCAGCTGAGGCAACACGTTAGGGTGTTCCCCTGTGTTCTTTATAGCATACGGTATCTGTGTGTCTGTGGACTGCTGGTACACAGTCATTCTCAGGAACTCTTTGGTGTTTTGTCAGGATTAGGTGGTAGGATCAGGTTGCAGCCTGACTGTCAACACTGGTCGCAGTCATTGTGAACACTACCTCACATTCTGACTGGTATTGAGTCGTATATTCCAAATCTATCAAATCACACAATGCAAATGTCACAGCTTTTGATTTTTTTTTATTTATATACACAAGTTCCTGGTAGGGACACATCAAAATGTGTATGAGCGTTTCTCTTTCAGTTGGGGGTGCTGCTTTAGAAACAATTACTGCCATCCCCTTTTTTCAAACAAAAACAAAAATAATACAAATGTGTCCCAGTCTCTTCTTCTGCCATTGTAGTTTATTTTGAAAGGATTTAGATGTGGAAGCTATGGTCACAGATGAGCGTAGCTTTACTGCCAGAACACGGGATAAAATTCTTCTACAAAAATCAAATAACTGCCAGCAAAGTCAGATTGTTTTTGTGCAAAATGCCAATTCCTATTCCCAAAGCCTAAATTTAGTTATTTAGGCATTGTTTAGTTATGCCATTGTTTTCAAACAGCGGAAATCTGCATTGTCAGTTTTTTAAAAATGGGGACAATATACAGTATGCATTAGCCATGTAAGGAAAGATGCACTGTGTCAGTTTGTAGCTCTGGGTGCCAGTTTCCACCTGTAGTGACTCTGCTTGGGCCAGATGATGAGTCTAAGCAGGGCCACATCCAAATTGCAATTTTATTGTCCTAAAACAATGTTTTTATTAGAAAAATGTTTCTAATAAATTTCATGTTAGTTTTGAAGATCATTCCAGCACAATTATTATTAGTATTAATATTATACAATCTCTGGACTGCAAGTGCTCCCAGACTATGCTGACAGTGCTACAGCTAGCTGCTAGGATTCATGTAAAAAAACAATGAAACACTGTCAATGATGCAAACATGTCTTAAATAGTGACTTTTTTAGGAAGTCAGCATTGTATGTTAGTCTTAGCCTGGGTGTCAACAATCCAAACAGAATGAATTTGTTTCTTTAACATCAAGTTAATCGAAAAGCTTCATAACCTTTTTACAGAATCACATTTCCAAATGTTTGAACTATCTGTGTAGTAATAATGTTAAAATGAAAATTAAAGGTGTGGTAAAATAGATATAAAAACACATATTAGAAACAAAGTATACTTTTCTATTTTTACTGAATAGTGATATATTTATTTAATATTTTGGTTGTCCTTTTTGTGGCCTCCCTGGAAATCTTTGATTGCCTTAAAAATTGCCTGAATTTTTTTAAGCAATCGAAGATTGCCTAAAAAATAAAAAAAAATGTTTCTTAGCATTAAAAAAAAATTTGAATATGAATGTTTTGATGTCTTATAAATGATTCTTTTCTGGCAATGTCCATGTACAGTATAGAAAAGCTAAGAGACCTGAATATTAACTAGATACCACATAGCGGTAGCATATATGAGTCCCGCATGAACGCAAAGCACCAATGCACCAGAACTCAGAATTCACCAGAACAGATTTATTTCTCTGGGCGGGGTTCTAGTGGGGGGTGCTCATTGGTGGGCCTGACGGACAGCCCTTCATCTGAGCTAAACAACAACAAAATAATAAATCTGAAGCCCCTATGTTGAATAGTTTTTGAGTTATAAGCATTTTTGTATGTCCAGACATCCCCTATTTAGATGGAGCCCCCTCCTCAAATATGGGGTCTATCGTAAAACCGTTGGCTGGCGCAGTGTAGGTCAGACTCATCTACAGCTCTGCTAAATTTGATGTTGATCGGCGCAGCCGTTTTTGTGCTACGGTTGACCAAAAATTGCTCTTCATGTGCGGGGTTCATAATAAGAGAGTGGAACAAGATGTAGGGATCGCTTCATAATTTCACAATAACTCTTTCATTCAACAATGTTTTAAAAAGGGTTAACCTGTTTGAAAAAACATCAATATATTTACCATGATTAGCTTTGATCAGATCAAATGTAATAAAGCATGTGTGGTATGAGAGGTCTGGCGTGAACAGGCTTAGTCTGCACAGGAAAAAAAAAACAGAAATGGTGTGATCCCAGTGTGATGTAACAGCTGCAAAATCTGTTTTCTGTTGCAGAGAGATTATGCCAGACTTGCTGCTGATAAAGCTGGATGCCTGGAAGGCATCCATCAAGGCCGCTCCACAGAAAGAGGCCCCTGTCACAAAATCAATGGGTTTCCATGAAGTCTGCTTACGCTCTCGTTGTTTTAAGCAAATTAAACTGTATCGCGCGCCTACCCAACCGCACCTGTCCGAAATCAAGTGCTCATTCAATGGCTTAATTTACCAGAAAAAACAAACCAAAAAAAAAAAAAAAAAAAAAACGATTTCACACCCACACCAGCAGGATGAGTCAACAGAGATCTTATTATCTGCAAAAACAATTACTTGCACAGATATGTCTGATTCATGTTGGACGATAATTCGGAGAACCAGCCGTGTTTAGAGTCTGTGAGCTTTGAAAAGCATTGCTCTCCGCTCAGCTGACGAAATCAGATTCAAAGAATGAACGGCGCATACTGAAATCTAATTATCTTTTCTTAATAGCTGCTGCTATTACCATGCCAGAAACTGGTTGAAGCTGGTTGGTTGTGGCTTTCAGCAAGCGTTCTAAAAATAAATAAATAAATCCTTGCGAGGGAAGCTTTGCCACAACATTTGGTTTTTCATTGGATGTTGTTCATGGAATCTTGTGATATGAAGGGTTTATTGATTCGGGGGTGGGGGTGGGGGGGGTGTTTGAACGGTTGCTTGTGGGTGTATCCCATATCACGTCTAAAGCACTGGTATCGATTGCTTCACTTTCTGCAGAACTGAAAAGCTTTCACTGGTGATGGATGGAGGAGTGCGAGGCGGACAGGAGTGAATAGAGGGAGGTTTGTTAAAATAACATTTGTAAACTGGCAATCCAATTTTGTTCTGAGGTGAACAGATGTCGTGGGGGAAAATTATGCCTTTTTTTTAAAACAAGCTACCAGAATCAACATGCACATTCACCGAACAGTTCTTGATTGACGATGGGAGTAAATCTCACATTGATTCTGTGTTTACAAGTCCAAAAGCAGAAACAGACACCACATTACAACACCAAAAACAACTTTGTTCTGCACGTGTAGCCAAGAGGAGAAGAACAGCTGATAAATGGATTCAAATCTGATTCTCTTTGATATTTATCTTTTGTAGCTCACGGCCAACGGGTAATAGTGCTTTTGCCTGTGGCTGTATTTGTTTGTCTGTATTGGGTAAAATATCTTGTGAACCAGTTCACAGATTCTAAAGAAGCTTCCAGAACGTAAGCATTGGTTGCTTCTTAATTCAGGGGTTGTAGCTGATGGAGGGAGCATTTGTCGGATGATTATGTCACTGCCCTGCGCCGTAGGCTGTCCCAGTTCGAAGACACCTACTCATCCGGTCCACGAATGCTGCCGACAAAACCCAGAAAACGTAGGCTGCATCTGCGTATCCTGAGGCCGAGGATATCCCAGAATCCATTGTGCCGTCAGCAAACTAAACAAAAAATAATAAAAAAAAGAAGACCGTAGTGTTTTTCAAATTTTGTCAGAGTTTGATTCCCCCTCCCCCAAAAAATTCACTTTTAAATGTAACGGAATCAGCTAAATCGCTAAACATATTTATAGCGATTTAGCTGATTCTGTTAAATAAAATGCAGTAACAAGTTGATAGTGGAGCTAAATCCAAATTATTACTGCTTTTTATTTATTTACTCGTATGGTTTTTTTTCTAATAATACTAAATTTTATCAAGTTATAATGCGAAAAACAGCTGAAGGTATGTGATATAAAATGTATCACTACAGTAATAAGGCAGCATGTGGTCACGCAAATTTCCATAGAATTTCCTCAGGATCCATTGTGCTGTCAGCAAACTAAAAAATAAATAAATGAATTAAAAAACGATGACCGCAGAGGGTTTTTCAAATTTTATGGCAGAGTTTGATTTATTGTCTTGTGGAAGGAGTTTGGAAATTTATCTTATTTATTTGGAAATTCGTTTTTAAATGTACGTTTAGCAGTTTAGCTGATTCCGTTGAATAAAATGCAGTAACAAGTACTAATACCGGAGCTAAACCCATATTATTACTGTTTTTTATTTATTTACTCATAGTGTTTTTCTAATAATACTGAATTTTACATGCTACACACACTGTGCTAGACACATTCAGCACTGCTTGTGAGAGCAGACAGTATTTGATACAAAAAGCATTAAAAATGAAGTTTTACACTTGATTTTTTTGTGGACTTAAAATTAGTGTAAGCCAATTTAGTGTAAGCTAATCGGTCTGCAAACGGTACAATTTGTAAATTAAACTAATCCGCGAAATGAGAAGCTAGTTCCACTGTTAGCGGATTGCCTCACTGTGACCACCACTGATAGACAGTCTGTTGTGGTTTTTGTTACCAAAATATGTTGGGTTTTGGCCATTGGCGTACACAACGACGGCTATGGTTTTCTTCTGAAACTGAAACTTTTTGAATTCATGTGTCAGAGCGGAGGTTTTTGGACAGGTTTTCATGATGGATGGCTGCAGGCAATCGTTTTCTGTGCTTGCCTGAGTAGATCAACAACAAACAACATTGGTGGACAACAGAGTGTGTGTGTGGTGTGTGCTGCTTGCTAGTGTTGTAGTACTTGAGACCGGTCTTGGTCTTAAGACCAGTTTTAAGACCACTATTTGATGGTCTTGGTCTTTTCTCAGACTCAACTGCATTTGTACTCAGTCTTGTCTCGGTCTCGGACATTGAGGACTCGGGATTTTATTTCAAGAACACAACTGTGGAAATATCACTGAACAGCCAGAATATTGTCGAATTTATTTGTTTACATTCTTGCTTTCATTCAATGTAAAATGTATTGATTCAAATCCAAACCTGACTCATTGCTATTTATGCATTTTTGTTAGCCATGTTACCCGTTCCTACCCCCTTTCTTTTACACGCAACCCTTCAAGAAGGTTAGCAGTGGTTCACTGGGAGCGGGAGAAGATGTCTGTAAAACCTTTAGCTACATAAATCATGAAGAATATATTACTAAAACAACATCCAGGAGAACGCAAACATTGGCTAATGTTTCCAATCTGCCTCTGTAGCAAAATTCTTCACTTGGCCCTCACAGATTTAGTCAATATTAGCTCTACATACAGAATATTGTCTTTTACGGAACTAGGGTTTTTTTTTGTTTTGTTTTTTTTTTGGTCTTGGTCTTGACTCAGTCTCACCTGCCCTCAGTCTTGGTCTCGACTTGGTCCAGACCCTAAAAGTCTTGGTCTTGTCTCGGTCTCGATACACTGTGTTCTTGGTCTTGACTTGGTCTCAGGTTAGATGATCTTGACTACAACACTACTGTTTGCTCTTCTGAATTTATTACAAAATGATCATGTATTGATTTGTTTAGATGACATTACAATGTTTCTCAATATCACAAAGTCTGTCATGATATGATTTCGATTCATTTCACAAACTGTATCTTTATAATATTAATACATGTATAAAACGACCCCCCATTTTTTCTTGCTTAAAAAGCATTAAAAAATCGAATACTCGTGTATAATGATATCCCTATTCAGACTTCAAGATTTTTCATGTTTTGTGGTGTACCCTCTGTTGGGTAAACAGATTATTTTGGGGACACACTTGTGGATGTAATTCTGGCTGTGAAGGAGCAAAAGGTTGTGGGAGGAGCAGTGTGTCCACTCCCACAGCAGGAGCAGGTCATTAGTAAGATGGACAGCTTTGAGGAGCAACTTGTGTAGTCCTATTGGGCATGAATGGGCAGCTGATGTCTGTTTCTTCTGTCCATGTCCACGGTTCCTCCAAATCCTGTGTGGAGGAGAAAAAAACATGTACTGTTGTCACACGCTTGGCTGAGTGCAACATATTTTACAGTGAGAGGTCATGACGATTTATCCTCCACGGCACAATCTTTCAGTGAAATACTAGAAAATATTTAAATTTGTTGTGAAAGTACATTAGCAAAAAATCTGTCAAAATTTACTCCAGAGTATAATACATCCCCCAACTTTATGAGTGATTTTGGGGGTTAAATATTTTATACTATATGTGCATACACATGGTAAATACTATTTATCATTTCTGAAACATATAAATGAAGAGACTGTTTATTTTGTTTGGAGTTTTATACCCAAACGCTATATTGTTCACTCTGTCTTCCCATGGAATAGGCAAATATTATTCATTTTCTTGGTCCTATATGTACAGTACTATCACTTGCTCCACAAGCCTCCCCTAATTTGCCTCCTCCCCCTTTGAACCCTCCTCCCACCATCCGGTCTGTTCCTGCTCTTTATCTCTTTCCCTCTGTCTTCCCATCTTGCATCGCTCTTCTTCTTTGTCTCCCACGTTTCACTCCTGAAATCCTCAAAAAATAAAAAAAACAGTTCACTTGCTCCAATGAAGCAAAGCATTTTGGGTTTGTTTTTTCAATTTTTTTGGTTTTACCTCCTCATCTTATTTTCATCTTTCGTCATTGCATTCAAGACGCACACGCACGCACGCACACACACACACACACACACACACACACACACACANCACACACACACACACACACACACACACACACACACACACACACACACACACACACTTCCAGCCCCCTCCTCCCTTTGTTTTGAGTGGCGCTCTCGAAGGAGGGAGAACAGGCAGGGACAGGAGATGGGGAAAGCAGCTGAGCACTGACCCTCTGAAGCAGCCCTTTACGTCAGAAAGAGACGCTCTTCACATCAGACACAAAGACACCTGGCTTTGGCTTATTTGCATCTCTGCCTTCGTTCTGTCTTTCCCCATCTTGCCACCATCCTCGAGAGTAAAAACACCTACGCACAAACGGGAACTGCATCCTGCTTTCAAGCTTGATTTTTTTTTATTCCTCCTTTTTCCCCCCCTCTTGATACCACACCCAAGGCTTTAGGGATGTTTTTCATGAGCTCAAGCCACAGGTAATCATCTTTGCTTGAAAAGAAGCACTGCTTAAAGATGAAGAAAATCTGGTCCAAAAAGAGATTTCAGGTGAGTTTACTGCTTTACGAAAAATAGATGCCACATGTCGTGTCCTTATTTTTATTATTATTTAGATTTGTTTTTCTCCTTAAAATATTCGATTAACACGCCACACCCTTTATTTGATAATAATGCTCTTTTAAAAACTATTTCTAAAAATAACCGTTAAAATGAGCGTTGGTTCAGATCATTTCAAAGCAGTTTTGTGGAGGAAATGCACGAGCGATAAAATGATGGATGAATGTGACAGTTGCTGTTTTCTGTCACAGATATTTGCTGAAAAACCGAGGACAAATAGCAACAGCACAACAAAAAACAAAAAAAAAACTCTCCAGGAAAACTCAAAAACAATTCTTTGAATACGTGACCCAAATGAAAATAATTTCTCACAAATCTCGCACTAAAATACTAAAATGATCAAATTCCCTCTCTTTCCTCTGTCATGTTGCGCACATTCTGTGTCATGAAATACGCTTTTCGCTTTGGCAGCTGTGAGAGTTTTATTATCTAATAAGTAATTCATTTAACAGGTTTTACAAATTTGGGGCAGATGAAAAGTGTGTCAGTAGGCTACTCTCCACAGAGACATGGGAATCAGGCCAGTGCCTCGCAAGGGCAACAAATTGGGAAAAAGGCACAAGATGAAGTTTATTTCTGTCTTGCCCTTTTTTTTTTTGCATCAGTATCAAACCCTTGAGACGTGATCTGCAGTATCCAGCTCAGATTTGTTTGAATAATGCTGTCAGGATTTGGATTATACCCGCTTTCTGAAGTATTTGCCAAATTCAGATTTTCCAGTGGATGCCATCTGAGGCTGGGTTTTACTGATATGATTTCCTGCAGGACACAACAATGAGAACCACAGCAAAGAGAGAAGCTTCTAGGAGGATCTGTGAAACACCACGAACCACCAGGCAGCCGTTAATCAAACTGCCTGACACAAAAGCATCAACCAACGGGGAGTACACAGTTAACACAGTGGGAGATTAGTGCGAAATGAGTCATTTTACTTTTCCTACCTTTGCTTTCTATTCGCTGGAAAGCAGTGAGTCATGTTGAGGAGCTCTCAATAATTCTGATTGACTGCCAGGAAGCAGTTTTCTTAGCTGCTATATCAGCATGGATGCTCTCTTGAAATACATTCTGAAGCACATCTTAGGTACATAATCTATAGAGTAACTGACTTTTACTAGGGCTGTGCGTTTCTGGTCTGGTCAATACAATATGAATCTTGATGCACTGCTGACAATACAACTCGTTAAAGACACGAGCAAAAGAGTTACGATATGATTCAGATCCTATTCACAATACAATTCAAGCTGTAATTACAATAACGTTCAGTCTTTATCATCATCATACAATTTGAATCTTAATCAAGATATAAATTGGGCCTAAGTCACTGTATGAGTTGGCCTTTAATTATAATGGAAGTCGACCTTTAGCCACTATACAAGTCAGCCTTTAGTCTCTATGTGACACAGCTTTTAATCACGAAACAAGTTGGCCTTCAGTTACTATACAAGCTGGCCTTTAGTCACTATACAAGCTAACCTTTAGTCATTATACAAGATGGCCTTTAGTCACCATACTAGCTTATCTTTAGTCACTTTACAAGATGACCTTTAGTCACTAAACTAGCTTATCTTTAGTCACTATACAAGTCAGCTTTTAGTCACTATACAAGCTGCCCTTTAGTCTTTAAACTAACTGGTCTTTAGTAACTATTCACGATGGCCTTTAGTCACTATACAAGCTGGTCTTTAGTCAATATACAAGCTGCCCTTTAGTCTTTATACTAACTGGTCTTTAGTCACTATACATGATGGCCTTTAGTCACTATACAAGCTGGTCTTAAGTCACTATACAAGCTGATCTTAAGTCACTAGTCACTATAGTGACTGGCCTTTGGTCACTATAATAACTGGTCTTTAGTCACTGTACGAGATGGTCTTTAGTCACCATACAAGATGGCCTTTAGTCACTATGCAAACTAACATTTAGTCACTATACATGCTGGCCTTTAGTCACCGTCACTATTCAAGCTGATCTTTAGTCCCTGTACAAGCTGGACTTTAGTCAATATACTAGCTGATTTTTAGTCACTAGTCACTATACTAACTGGTCTTTAGCTGGCCTTTAGTCACTATAATATCTGGTCTTTAGTCACTATACTTATTGGTCTTTAGTCACTATACAAGATGATCTTTAGTTAGTAAACAAGATGGCTTTTAGTCGCTATACTAACTTGACTATTGTTACTATACAAGATGATCGTTAGTTACTATAGAAGATGACCTTTAGTCACTATACTAACTGGTCTTTAGTCACTTTACAAGATGACCTTTAGTCACTATACTAACTGGCCTTTAGTCACTATACTAGCTGATCTTTAGTCACTTTACCAGGTGGTCTTTAGTCACCATACAAGATGACCATTAGTCACTATACTAACTGGTCTTTAGTCACTATACTAGCTGGCCTTCAGTCACTATACTTGCTGATCTTTAGTGACTATACTAGCTGATCTTTAGTCACTATACCAGGTGGTCTTTAGTCACTATAAAAGATGGTCTTTAGTCACTATACTAGCTGGCCTTCAGTCATTATACTGGCTGATCTTTAGTCACTATACCAGCTGATCTTTAGTCACTATACTAGCTGGCCTTCAGTCATTATACTGGCTGATCTTTAGTCACTATACCAGGTGGTCTTTAGTCACTATACAAGATGGCCTTTATTCACTATACTAACTGGTCTTTAGTCACTATAAAAGATGGTCTTTAGTCACTATAAAAGATGGTCTTTAGTCACTATAAAAGATGGTCTTTAGTCACTATTAAAGATGGTCTTTAGTCACTATACAAGATGGTCTGTAGTCACTATACTAGTTGATCTTTAATCACTATACAAGATGGCCTTTAGTCACCATCTATAAGTCAGCCTTCATGTGACATTGCATTCAATCACAAAACAAGTCAGTCTTTGGTAACTATACACTCTGGCCTTTAATCATAAGACAATTGACAATTTGTAATTGTAATAACTGCCTTTTGTCAAAACATGATGAAAGAATATCTCATCTATGGGTCATCTGAATGAAATGTGTGAAATGTAATCGTAAAGAATGCACCAAAGCACTTTTCTGAGCTTCACCAACACATTCCATGATTTTGAACACAAAAGCCTAAATTTTTGGTAATTTTTCTTGCGTGCTAACAAAGAGTATTTTTTTCTACCTGGGAAATCACAATGTTCAAATATATTTTGAGGTTTCCTCTTTTAAATGATGTCAAAATATTCTTGTTAGAATCCTCCAAAAAGAGGGTTTGAACCGATTTTCCAGGGGTTATCCCAATTAGCAAGGCAAATTAAGCCATATCTTTAAAACTGCTCATGATATCAGGACGATCTAAGTGTTAAAATGTCTCTTTGGAAACAAAGAATCTAAAAATGCACACTTCATTTGACCAAATCTGACTTCAACCTCTGTTTGATGTGTTGAGTCACATTTATGTTCAACATCAATATGTGAGACATTGGCATAGCAAATAATTAGAGTGAATTAAACAGCCTGCCACTACTATATGTGAATAATCTAATGGACCATAAAGAAGACTTAAATTTGGGCCGAGATTCTAAAGCACATGGTAGAAAATTTGGTACATTGTGATATGACAAAGAGGAGTAGCAGGATGTGGCTTTCTTACAACTAATATAGTCACCACAACACTATACGATGTCATGTTTTCCTATTTTGAAGTTTTAACACAAACTGTAAGAAGTTCAGATAAACATCTGAGAATTTGCTCAACATTAAAGTTTCAAAATATCTTTATTGTCAAACTACAGAGTGAAATATCTGTATACCACAGCAAGTAATGAGTGAGTGGGCCTATCTTTTAGGCTATGTCCAGAACATGAATGTTGGATCAAAGTCAAACCTTTCCAAAAGGGAGCTGATCTTGTTGCATATCGCAGAATATCAGAACAGTCTCAGAAATCACTTGTTACAATCAGATGTGCAATATCTCCTGGGTTTAAAAAGTTACCAACACAGAAACTGTTGCATTTGATGCACAGCTCTTTGACATGACTCCTTTTCCACTGGAAACATTTGACATTTATCCAATATGGTGGCTTTTGTGATGGAGGACATGTTCTGATCCCCACCCATTATTTGCTGGGGTGTTCAAATATTTCATTAATTTCTGAAATAAAAGAGTGTCTTGAGGCTTTTGACTCACCCTATATATTATCTTGTAATTATAAACAGTTCTTCTGTACCTTTGGGACATATCTTGATGAATGCAGGCAAACAAAATGTGCAAAGACCGCAGCAGTGTTCAATTTCAACCGTCTGTGCTGAGCTGGATCTTGAGCTGTTAGATAATGTTTTGTTTTCTCATGTCTTGTTTCAGAGAACTGGGCATTCCACACGGACATTTGGCAGATTGACCCATGGTGTGTTGTCAGTATGAGCTTTATATCAGTTCTCTATGATTCTACTGTGTTATGTCATTTTGTTTCTGTTAAAACTGGTTTATATTTTAGCGCTGCTGTTGCTTTTGTTTGTCTGTTTTTCTGTTTAGCTGCACACAAGTGGGTTTTATGATCCACCCCCACAAAGCAGTATTTTCTTGCTGCTGCATCTCTGCATAAAATCTTTTAAGTTGGAAAACACCTGGCCTCGGTGCTTTATGGTGTAATATTTGGCAAATATTGATGCTTTCCTTGACTCAAGCCCAAATCAGATGCTTGCAGCACCAAACCCCCCAATCCTATTTACAAGACAATTGGAGTTATAGAACATCCCTGGTAATTACACTGCTGAGTCAATTTTCCTCGCTTGGTGTGCAAGCTATTTAACTTCATTTGGTGTCGCCGTTGTGTTACGCTGGCTTTCTCATCATTAGCTTCTGGAATGATCTAATAAGGATCTTTGACTTGATGTGAGGCGCAATGAGGTGCAACCAATTCTGTGGTTGTCGTCCTCCTCCTCCGCAGGCTCTCTAACCAGTAAACATATCTGTCAGCCGACCAGCGGTTTGGCTGGTGATTTTAGACTCTAATGGGTACGAAGAGGATTGGTCGTGTGGGTGAGAGGGATGCTGGTTTCCATAGTAACGGTGCTCTCCCGTCTGCCCTCTCTTGCTGCCACTATGGAAGCGAAGTTTTCCGCTCCTGCCGAAAGCAAAGCTATGGTAAACCTGCCTGTCTTTGGTACTCCGCTCCCCCCACTCCAACCCCAGCATCTATCCTTCCATCCATTCATCTGTCCCTGACTCTGCTCATCCTGTGGTTTCTGACTTTCATTTGATCCTTTGTGGTTTCTGTACCCTTCAGACTTTTTTTCTCTCCTTATTGTTGACATTGTGTAATTTTTTTCCTATTAAACCAAAAGCCTGCTACATTGAGTTCTTTTTTGTTGTTGTTGTTGATCATGAAGTTCAGATTCAATCTACAACTTTTTATGTTTTCAGTTGCGTGTATTTTCCTTTCTTGTGCTTCAAAAGATCTAATTCAGCAAGTTTTTATGTGAAATTAGTAGGTATAATCAGTTTGATTAGGAGTTGGTTTTATAAAACACAAATACTTCAGAAGAGAAGGGAGAGCATTACTGCCATTTTTCAGCCATGTCTTTTTTCAAAGCCAGGGCAAATTTAATGTTTTGTTTCAGCTTTAGTCCATTTGTTTTAATCTGCAATCTAATAAATAAAACAGACATTTACTTAAAATTTTCAGTGCAACAAATTTACACTCAAAAATATTGAGTAAATTGGGAACCAGTCAAGTATTTTAAATATACTTTATCAATTGCATTACTACAACTAAAAAAATTAAGTTATCATGAGTAACTGTAGCTAGTGCAGTAACTTACAAAATTAAGTAAATGTAACTGAAATTATAAGTTGGACAAACAGCTATTTTAAGTGAAACGTACATTAAATATGGAGAATAGTAATGAAATTATTAGCTGATGTAACTGATTGCAAAAAGGTCAATCAACTAAACAAATGCTTCATTTAGCTAGTATATATATA
>NW_013952666.1:272579-279679 GCF_001266775.1 Austrofundulus limnaeus
TATATATACTTTATATAAAATAAATATTTTTTAAATCTTTTTTAAATTTAATTGTGTATGTAAAATAGTAAACATGTAGAAAGACATGTTGATATTTTCAATAATATGAAATTTATTTTTTATAAACATAGCAATAGCTCCAGACATCTTTGTAAAGCACACTCAATATGCACCGTTTGTTGGTTTTTAAGCCAATACTGATTTCTAATTTTTGTACAGTTCTGATTGCAAAATCCAATTTCTCTCAGGAAATCATAATTAGCACAAACACATTTATTTGGATAAGTAGATATTTTAAATCTGATTGAAATGAAAATTTTAATTTGTGTCTTATTAACACAACTTTTATGAAAAAAATCTCTTCTAGCACCAGGTTACTGGACCGACTGTCTTTATGTCACTGGAAATCTATAAATATACATCTGGTTGATGGAGAGATTGAAAAGTAATTGCATTATTTTTCTTATAAACCAGATTATATATTCTTATTTATTTGTATTTCTTTTTACCAACTTTACAATCCAAGAGTTCACTCGATTGGCAGTTAGTTTGGTTTTCTTCAGTTTGAGAACATAAATATTTTATTTTGTTTTAGATGTGTTTTATCACCAAATCTATCAGTAAATTACATCGTATTATAAAAGAAAACCATGTTGAAGATGCAACATTGAGAGCGCAGAATATCTGCAGGGCAGTGGTGCGTTCACGGACTGCATTAAAAAAATTGGATTTTTTTGAGTCCTAGTACAAAGTCAGGCTCAACATCTTGTCACTTCCTGATCAATGGGCGCATCAGTACTTTTGAAGAACATATCAGTCTGCCTGTCTCATTATTCCCCCTCATTTCTCCTTTCATGGATTTGGGACACTTATAGGTGTTGATTATGTGTCTTATTCTGTTATTTTAGACTCTGAGACCACAGAGGACGAGACCACAGAGCCACAGATGGAAACCAAAGAAGGGCCGAGGAAGCACCAGGACAAAGTTGGACGAAAAGGACCCTCAGGTATTCACAGATTCAGCCCTTTTTTAGACCACACATCTGTCGTTTCAGCAGTTTCTTTCTTTCTAATTCATAAACGTTTTATGGCTGCGAGCAGACACTACTTGAAAAAGATGTTCCAGAGTGCAGCATTGGCAAATTCAGCTGCTTCCGGAACATTTTTCAGTCATATCCTGCCAGATTTACTGCGCCACCAGTGTCGCTGCCAAAAACACACTTGTACCAAATTATGTTTGGATGTAGATTGATGGGTTTAATGAAGGTGGTTTTCTGCTTGGCCCGCGATGTTTGTCAGATGAAATCCAATACCAGAGAATGTAGTAATCCCCTCAGGGTGTGATGCAGCAAGGTGACACACTGCCCCAGTTTCCAGAAGTGGTTCCACCGGGAAGGTGCAACCTGAAGAACTGAGATGTATAATTTAGGCTTAAACAATCAGAACTCCAAGAGCGCTGATTTAAACAGAAGAAGTTATGACTTGCTGAGAATATAGTTATTAGAGCACTGAATTAAAATTACAATAGTTTTCATATTACTTTTAGTTTTTTCAATAGGCCAAGCCATGGCAATGCATTTTCTGTTTAACAGGAATATAACAGCTGCTTAATCTAAACTAGATACTGCTTAGTGGTAACATAATGATCCCCGCARGCACAAATGCACCAGAACTCAGAAGTCTTTATTCCTAATAAATGTCACTCTGCTAGGTGCATCCCAAAATTGTAGTGGTTTGGGTGGGGGGGGGGTCTTTTTTGGTGGGGCGGGGGGTATTGGTTAACCTGATGGATAGCCCCACATCAGAGCTAAACAACAAAAGAAATCTGAAGCTTCTATGTTGAACAGTTTGAGTTATAAGCATTTTTGCATGTCCAGACACCCCCACTTTGAAAGGAGCCCCCTCCTCAAATATGGGGTCTATCGCAAAACCGTTGGCTGGTGCTGTGTAGGTCAGACTCAACTACAGTCCTGCCAAATTTCATGATGATTGGTGCAGCCGTTTTTGTGCTACGGTTGACCAAAAATCTCCGGAGGAAAAAAAAAAGAACAGAACAAAAACAATATGACTCCCGTGTACGCTTCATGTGCGGGGGTCATAACAAACATGTTTTTAACAACGCTTATAAAAACTTAATAATCTAATATGTACAGGATGAGTCAAAAGTCTGAGGACACCCTTTTATTTTGGAAACGAAAGGGAAAATTAAATATCTAAATACTACAGCAAGTAATGGATAAGGGGTCTATCTTTAAAGGTATGTCCAAAAACATGGTTGCCATCTTGAAAGCCGCCATATTGGATCAAAGTGAAAATTTCCAATGGGAAAGGGGGGTCATGTAGCATATCAAAGAAGGCCAGATTTGTCTTAGAAATGGATTGCTGCAATCAGATGTGTAACATTTCTTCTGGTTCAGAAGTTATAACACGGAAAGTTATAAACACGGAAATTTGAATCAGCTCGTTGTTCAGCACCAGGGACATCACATTGGACACATCAAATAGCTGTGCAACACAGGCAACACTCCCAGTTGTTGTTTTGTGTTTAACTTTAGACCCTACCAACAAAGCATTATTGGTAACACTTTACAATAAGGTCCACAAAAAAGCTTAACTACTGAGGAACTACTCAGTAACTACTCAGGGACTATTGAGTAGTTACTGAGTAGTTACTGAAGACACCAAGAGTAACTACTTAGTAGTTACTGAAGACACCAAAGAGCAACTACTGAGTAGTTACTAATGACACCAAGAGTAACTACTGAGTAGTTACTTAAGACTCCAAAGAGTAACTACTGAGTAGTTACTAATGACACCAAGAGTAACTACTGAGTATTTACCAATTGCACTGAGTAACTACTGAGTAGTTAACAATGACACCAAGAGTAACTACTGAGTAGTTACCAATGACACCAAGAGTAACTACTGAGTAGTTAACAATGACACCAAGAGTAACTACTGAGTAGTTACCAATGACACCAAGAGTAACTACTGAGTAGTTACCAATGACACCAAGAGTAACTACTGAGTAGTTACTAATGACACCAAGAGTAACTACTGAGTAGTTACCAATGACACCAAATTACCAATGCATTTCTTACTTGTTTGCATCTAGACTTTGAAAGCCTGTTGTTAAATTTTGCTATGTGATTCTCAAAGCGTTTGCAGTTCAGTGTTCGGAGCCTTGACACGTAAAACTGAAGTATTTTCTTTCTGATGGTGACGCTGAGTCAGGATCATTTCGTTCCATCGGCCAAGCAGTCTGATGTTTTATATCTTCGACCTCGCTGCTTGTTCAGGATTCCTTTCGCTAACAGAAGCTGCTGATGGCTCCTTTTTAGTTTTTTTGCTGCTGAAGCACGTCTGTCTCCGTTGCTCATCGCTAAAATGTCCATCATTACCTGATTTGCGATGGGAGGAGGGAGGAAGGCTCTGCTTAAGTGGTGCTCACTGCCAATCCAATTTCAGTTTTATTTTCTGTTTTCAAGCCGTCGATAGACCATCTATCTGCGCGTTTTTATGTCTGCATCATTTTCTGCCTTCTCAGGATTTCCTGTCGTCGTTGCACTTTCCTGTTGGTTAAAACCCTGACATCTCCGTGTCTCTGCAGGTGAGGGAGGAAGGATGATGGACTACAACCCAGATGCTTCAGACCGCAGGGCCACCCTCCCCGGCACCTACGACCCGGTGGTGGAGCGAGAGCTCCGCGCTCTGGGCTCCCGTCCCCCGGGGCTACATTTGGACCCCTCAAACCCAGCCAGGCAAGCCTTTGACGGCAGCGGGGGTCCTGTTGAGGGGGCCCCACCTGTCCGTCACCTGGGAGTGGAACCCCTTATCCGGGCATCTCACGCTAACCTGGCCCGGCCCGTTCAAGGGTCAGAGGAAAGTGTTTCTGTCGGCAGCGACTACTACGGGAGCATGTTCAGCCTCTACAGAGGGAGAACATTTTCAATGCCGTTATAGCACATGGAGGTTGTTGGTTTTTTTTTTTTAATTTCCAGGAAAAACAAACAATAAGACTGGCCACAAACTCCCTCTAGTTGCAAAGAAAACCGGCACACATTGCACATTACATCCATCATGGACCCAAATGGCAAAAACATTTTTCCATTTCTTCATTTATTATCTTTTTTCCCTCATTTTATGCTTCGATCACACTTTCCTTTGACTTGTCTGATTGCTGTGTGGTTTGATTTCAAACTAACAAAACACATTAATATTGTAAATATTTATTAGCGCCATTAGAGAAGATACATTTGTGCAACCCAGCAGTTCTTCTACTTTAGTGCTTTGTAAAACTTGCATGTTTTCTCCCTCACACTTGGATTAGCATCATGTCTTTTAGCCGTTTTTTTTTTGTGTGTGTGGCATGCCTTAGCTTTGATTCCAGCTAATATCGGCATGAACTTCGCCACAAATTTACAATCATGTAACCCACAGGTTCTTTTGAGGCATGACGTTTGAGTGTTTGAAGTCAAAGCAGACGTTTTATTTTTAAATGGGTGAATTGTGAAGTTTTTTTTGTTTGTTTTTACAAAATCGCACATATCAAGTGAAGTTTATTTGCTCTTATTTCATGTTTTGATTTGTAACAAGCGCACAGATTACAGACAAAACACGCCGAACTTTTTAAACGCAAAATACAAAAGGACACTTCTGCATCTTCTCCTCCAAAGAACTTGCTGATGTGCTTGGTCTCTTATGTCACACCTCCCATCTTCCCCCCAATCCTCACCCCTCCAGGACTCAAACTGCTCGTGAGTCATGGGGGCTCTCCTCCAGTGGCCCCTCGTCTTCTCACCTGCCGCCTTTAGATGCGGGCAAAAACAGCAGCGGCGTTCAAAAACGAGAGGCCGACAAAGCCGAGCCATCGGACCCTGAAGCTTCTAAGCCTATCCGGACGACCGACGCCGACGGCGGCGTCATGACCCCCAAACTGGCCCGTGCAGGACCCAAGATCTTCGACAGAGTCTGGGCTTTTGAGGAGCGGAGGAGGAGTGCGGATCTGCCCGATGACAGCAGAAAGAAGCCAGGAGGCCCCGGCAGAGAGGAGGGACGGGCCCCGCAGGGTGCAGCCCAGAGGAGAGCCGCATTCCAGCACCGGGCGTCCTCATTGGAGGACAGCACCGGTTACTCCCAGAGGGTCCAGAGCTACCAGAACAAGTTCACAGAGGAGCTGCAGAGGATCAAGAAACTGGTGGGGAGGTCCAGCCTGAGGAAGGCCTTTTCCACCGAGCAGCTGAGCCAGAAGGACCAGCCCAGCGCTGGGAGAGTGGAGCCCATTCCTCAGAGAGTGGTTCAGAGGCTGGAGGAGAGGGAGAAAGCCCTGGAGGAGCGACGAGCTGCAGGGAGGGAAGGAGCTGCAGGGAGAGAAGGAGCTGCAGGGAGGGAAGGAGCTGCAGGGAGGGAAGGAGCTGCAGGGAGAGAAGGAGCTGCAGGGAGGGAAGGAGCCGGCAAGGAGCAGACTTCTCCACAGGCACGAGGCAGGAGTTCAGGGAGTCAAAGGAGCAGGCCTGAAAAGGAGAACATGACACGGAGCGTGGACGACTCATCGCGGGAAGGCTCGGGGAAAAGCTCTGTTGTCACGGAAACGGCGCCAGTTCACCAGTTACCAGGACGACCATTTCCAACAGCCATAAAGAAGAGCCCAATAAGGTTTGAGGAAGATTGACTTTATTGATAAATGTTTACAGAATACAGGAAACTGTTTTTCAATAGTTAATTTTTTCAGTATTATCAAAGCTAATTTTCTTCTTCATGCCAAGAAAACTCAACACTGACATCAGAGATACAAAAATCCAGCAACTTTTTTGTTAAATTACATGTTAAAATACAAGGACCCCCAGAAATGGCAAGTAGGGGGTCTCTGCAGTGTTGTCCTGTGGGCGGAGACGGCCCAAATCGTCATTGGCCGAGGTCTTAATGTGGGCGGAGACGGCCCAAATCGTCATTGGCCGAGGTCTTAATGTGGGCGGAGACGGCCCTACTCGTGATTGGCGGAGGTCTTGATGTGGGCGGAGATGGCCCAAGAGATATGATTGGTCAGATTGACGATGGGGTTTGAGGCTGGAGGCAGCGGGGAGTAGATTGGTCGAGTCGGACAGGAAGTAACTTTTTTTAGATTAATTTTAGTCATAACTTGAGAAAGGAAAGCGCTAGCTGTATGAAATTTGAACATGGTACATGTGAAAGGATGTGTAACAATATGGCTTGGTTAAAACATCCCTAACCAGCATGTAAAAAAATATTGATTTTTAGTTATCTTTTTTACAGGCTGGTTAGGGATGTTTTACCCAGGCCATATTGTTATACATCCTTTCACACATATGATGTTCAAATTTCGTGCAGCTAGCACTTTTCTTTCTCAAGTTATGACTAAAATTAATCAAAAAAAGTTACTTCCTGTCCGACTCGACCAATCTACTCCCCGCTGCCTCCAGCCTCCTCAAACCTCACCATCAATCTGACCAATCACGTCTCTTGGGCCATCTCCGCCCACATCAAGACCTCCACCAATCACGAGTAGGGCCGTCTCTGCCCACAGGACAAAACCTACTGCAGAGACCCCTTACTCAGAAATGGGGGGACCGGTCCTTTTCTGTTGCCGGCCCAATAACGTGGAATAGTCTTCCCTATGAGTTGTGTGCCATCTCTGACCTGGTCCTGTTCAAAGCCCAACTTAAGACCTACTTATTCAAAAAGGCATTTGATGTTTATTTTTTAGCATCATATATATCTTTTTTTGTACTTTCTGTTATTGCAATTTGTGTTTTTAACTTGTACTGATTTATTATGACGATTGTATTTGTAAAGCACTTTGGTTGATGCAAGGCATTGTTGGAAGGTGCTATATACAGTGGATAAAATAAGTATTGAACACGTCACCATTTTCCTCAGTAAATATATTACTAGAGGTGCTAATGACATGAAATTTTCACCAGATGTTGGTAACAACCCAAGTGATCCATACATACAAAGGAATCTAACCATAAATGTCCAGAAATGAAGTTACTTGTAATAAAGTGGTCCTTGGCGCTTGGACAACTCTTCTGATAATTCTTTTCACTCCTCTGACAGAAATCTTGTGAGGAGCACCTGGT
>NW_013952666.1:280502-282759 GCF_001266775.1 Austrofundulus limnaeus
TTATTAATTCTCCTCCAGAGAACTGGGAGCAGATCCAGAAAGAGACAACAAATCCAACCACAGGTCGCGCAGCCCAACAGGAAAAAGAACGTCTCCAAAAGCTGCGAGGGAACCGGGGTCCCCGCGTGCATCCAAACCCTCCCACCTGACCTCGCCGCCCGCTCCCTCGGTCAGCCCCGTCTCGAAAAAGAGACGGGCGGAGGAGGCTTTAAAAGCGACGGTCCCCACACTCCTGGTGGAGGACGAGCCCGTGGAGGAGGAGCGCGGGAGGAGGGAGGGAGGAGCTCGCAAAAGCAAGTCAACAAAAGCCAGGTCTCCGGAGGAAGGTAGGAGTTCACTCATGAGCACGAATCACAAGTTGATCAGTAAATAAACGACAAGCATGAGGCATTACAAATAAGAGTTACAACATACATCCCTTAAAACTAATAAGAAAAACTAAAATTTGATATTTTCATTTGAACTCTTCGATGATTTAAAGCTATTTAATGCAAATAAAATAAAATAAAATTTCCGTTCTGCAATGTGGTATGCCCACACTGTAAACAAAGCACTTTAATTTGCATATTTTACATATAATTTTACACATCATTGATTGACCTTTGAATCCCAAATGGCTTTTCTCTCTCTTTTCCAAGCAACTCTTTGATTGTGTTCCTATTTTCAGTCACTTTGGTTTTTTTTTTTTTTTGTAGGTAAACAAACACGTAACAGTGGGAACCGTTCCAAAATTTTTCTTACAAAGTTTTAATTCAAGAACACATTAACCACTGATAATTTTGTATCATGTGTTCTACTTAGAAGGACAAAGCACATTAATCAATATTCCATGAATATGGATGTGCCAGATTTAGTACAACAGCTAAATTTTGTCCGTTGTCCTGAGCAGATAAAAAATAAAAACAGTTTAAAAAACAAGCACACAAACATCGCACTCTGCAAATTACACAGTTAAAATAAACCTTTTTTTTATAAATGAATACATGACTGATTTTCCTAAAAACAATGGATTCACTTTCAGAGTCCCTGATAGTTTATTCCATAAGTGTGTTCTAATTAGTTAATCTTTTAGTTGTCTTTTTGATGAGAGTCTTGACGGGTTTTAGCACATTTGATGTTTTATGGGACTTGGTTTAAAACAATAGGATAAAGGAGAAAAAATCATGCATTTAAATTTGGGGGAGGGGAGTGTACAGATTTTGTTTCTTACTTTATGATCTATTCATTTTTTTCTGTCCAGTCCTTGATACTTTGCAATAAGAGACAAATTTTGAGGCTGTAAATAGGAAGTGTCAGCACAATGGATCAGTGGTAAGCACTGATGCCTCATAGCAAGAAGGTCCTGGATCGGTCAAGAGGGTTTTCTGTGTGGAGTTTGCATGTTCTCCTCGTGCTTGCGTAGGTTTCCTCCCACAGACTACAAAAATATATGTTGCCTTCAGGTTCAGGGCTGTCTTGCTAAAGAGATTTGTGATCTCAATGAAGTTTGTCTGGATAAATAAAGGTAAAAAAATGAAATATCTTTTGCTCAAATCTGACATGAATGACCAATATTTCAACAAAAGTAACAATTTTATATTATTTCAAAAATTAAGGCATGTTTTCTGGAACTTGTTTTGCAGTGTCTAAACTCATTTTAATTTTGATGTTTATCAGTAAAGGTGTTTATAGCTGTAAATCACACATCTATAAACACCCAACACTGATGTCATTGGGTTTTAGAGCACAACAAGTCAAACCTCTTTAAACTCAAAAACACAATTTTTGAGGAAGTGTGTATTTATTGTTAAAATGTGTAAAGCAGGGCTATTCAACTGGCGGTCCACGGGCCACAACTGGCCCGCAAGTGACCATAGTTTGGTTCAATTGGTTCATTCATCTCTTAACCCCAAAGCCCCAGTTTTCTACTTTAATTACTATACATTCTTTTATTTGGACATAACTAAAAGAACAACAATTGGTTTCCACAGAAACATAAGAATCTTGGCTAGAAGCTGGTAAAAAACCGTTTCTATGAACACCCAAGACAGTTAAAACTACAAGCAGTTGAAGATATGGAAATTAAAATAAAATTGGTTTTAAAATTCAGCAAGTCAGAGATGTTTAAATAATATTTGTGTTAAACAGGAGGGATAATGTTTTATTTTTGATATTGTCCTGATGCATCTCAGTTATCCAGGTAGAAAAGTCTCTTGGAGGAGAGACAAAACGGTTCATTGAAGAAGAACCCGTCCAGAGGACCTACTTATTTTTAATT
>NW_013952666.1:282787-289543 GCF_001266775.1 Austrofundulus limnaeus
GTTCTGTATGTTGTATACTGAGTGAAATGCAGCAAAATAAACTATTTCAAAAGTGACAGATCTTCATAATACTTGGTTTATTTATAATGACTTTAGTTGCTGGATGTTTGGCCCCTCAGCAGTTGGCCTGCAGCAACTGTGGCCCCCGGAGCAGTTTAGTTGAATAGCCCTGCTGTAAAGTAACAGTTTTAGGGCAGCTCTTATTGCCAGATAAGATACATTTCTTGTTTTTAGTGTTTTTATCTACTTTAATAAAATTCTTACTGAGAATCAAACGTTCATACAAGAAGTATGAGGCCATCTTTAGACTGACCGTTTTACCTATTGGTGTTTCAGTACCATTATCAGTATCGAGCTCGATACCAGCATTTTACAAGTACTCATACTCGTACAAAATGCCCAATACACAAAACCAATACCAGTACTGATTGTATTGATAACCCGTTGAATGTGTTACAGTTTTAGTCTGTCAGCGCCATGCTTAAAAAACTTTACAAGTTGAATGAAAATCTTTGCTTTTTATTTGCAACAGTGTTGGATTTGATTCAGTCAGAGGGGCTGTAGGTCTACAAGGAAGTAGAACCACATATTGTTCCAAATAAAGGTTTTTAAGTCATTGTATCATTTCTAAGTTCTAACTCAGTAAGTACTCAATATTAGGACACCTAATAGTAACATAAAAAAATGTGAAATTTGAATTAGGCACTAAGAAAATTGCAACTGAACAATAAGAGAGTCTGGAGAGGTAGAGGTTGACTCCAGGGAAGAGAACAATAAAAGTCAGGAATGGCCAATAAAAGAAGAATAAAAAAGCATGAGTTCAGATTTTCTTGTTACAGGTGGTTCTTCTGATGACCCCTACCTGTCTGCTGACGAGGACCCTGCCGAGGGCCCTGGGTTTGAGAAGCCTCTCGAGGACACTACTGCGCCATGTGGCTCTGCGGTCACACTAACATGCATCATCACCGGTAGCCCAGCTCCTACAGGTAAAAACAACAACAACAAAACCTTTAAGAGGGGTTTTACTCTACGACGGTGTATTAGGGCCACTTTGCAGATGAAAAGAAAAGGAGGAGCAAATCTCTGAGAAAAAAGCTCAGAATTTCTGAGATTAATTTCAGAAATTTTCGAGAAAAAAAAACAGGAAATTCTCTTATTTTGAAAAGTCGCAAATTTGCTAGAAAAAAAACTCAGAAATTTCCATATAATTAAAGGCAGAAATTCGCAACATTTAAACTAGATATTTTCTGACATGGTAAAGTCAGAAATTTACAAGAAAAAAACTTGTAAATTTATGAGAAAACTCTGAAGTTTTAAGGAATGGCTAAAGGGCGATTCCACCTGTTTTAATCTACTCTAGCTTAAAAACTAAAACTAATGGAGACTTCAAACCTGGACTAGATTATTCTACACTGATTGCATAATGTTTAAAACCAAGTGTGTGATTTGGGAACATATATTTGATATGTGAAGCTTAAGGGCATAACTGTGGATGGTGGACCGATGGAGAGGTGAGAGAATTAGAGTGACTGAATCAATCATCCAAAATGATCATGGAGCCTACAGAGAAAAACAATTTTCACAATTCTATGCAGCCACGCAATATCACCGTCAGTTTCCCCAACTTGTGGTGACATGTCCTGTTTCGGTAACCGGACATTTCAAAATAAAAGTCTATGAATGTTTTGAAATCTTTTTCTTTTTCTGTTACGCACATTGCGATGTTTGTGTCTATGAAAACGACTTTTTAAATAAAGTTTTACTGACTTAGGCCTACTTATTGCTTCAGTCACTCACACCAAACGCGTTTTGAGCGTCGGGGGAGTCAGGTTTACAAGCAAAGTCTATGGTGGACCGTGGACGTGCGGATCAGCAGCTCGTCAGTGCGCAGCTCCTAGTGAAACTCACTTATCTGATAAATTAATTATGAATTAATTTTTCTGGTTAGCGTGATGTGCTCTTGCTCTCAGTAAATAAAGCAAAGCCACTTTATTTCATCTGCCATACACCTGCAGAGGAGGAGGCTCTGGATGCGCATCAAGAGCAGTTTTGAAGAGCGTCTGTCTGACATCAAAGTGCACAAGAGTTCAACTTGAAGGGTTTTGTGTTTTTGTGTGTGAAGTTGATCACAGCATAATTTCTCTCCATCGGGCCATGCTTGTTTATAAAATACATAAAAAGTGCTGAAATCGCACTATTTCCTTAAGCTTCACATATCAAATACAGTATATGTTTCCCAAATCACACACTTCGTTTTAAACATTCTGCAATCAGTGTAGAATAATCTAGTCCAGGTTTAAAGTCTCCATGTGTTTTAGTTTTTAAGCTGGAGCGGATTAAAGATGCTCAAGGTAGTGAAAATATGTGAAATAGCCCTTTAGCCATTCCTTAAATTTTCAGGTTTTTTTCTCATAAATTTATGAGCTTTTTCTTGTAAATTTCTGACTTTACCATGTCAGAAAATATCTAGTTTAAATGTTGCAAATTTCTGCCTTTAATTATGGAAATTTCTGAGTTTTTTTCTTGCAAATTTGCGACTTTTCAAAATAAGAGAATTTCCTGTTTTTTTTCTCTCGAAAATTTCTGAAATTAATTTCAGAATTTCTGAGTTTTTTTTCTCAGAGATTTGCTCCTCCTTTTTTTCCCCCTCGGCAAAGTGGCCCTAATACGCCGTCGTACTTACTCTGCATTTTAAATTGCTTAAGAAAACAGGCCATTACTTGGAGTCTTTCTGTGCAAAGTACTGTGAAAAGTTATTTCTCGGATCAGAAAGCACAGCAAGACTATGAATATTCATGAAAATCTGGGTATAAAATCTGGAAAACAAAGCGCGTCATTCATTACATTCTTTCTGAAGCGCACCGTACTGTACCGAGCCCCTGCTGTGGGAGTTGAAATGTGCTGCCTCTGCCTTCTCAGTGACATGGAGGAAGAATAATGTGGAGCTGCGGAGCGATGCTTTCTACGCCGTTAAATCCGAGGGCGAGAAGCACAGCCTGGTGATCAGGGAGATGAGGCCGCACAACGCGGGGTCGTACTGCGTCACAGCTGTCAACGCGGCGGGCAGCGCATCCTGCAGCGCCACCCTCTACGTCCTGTCAGGTGAGAGCGGGCCAGACATGGACAGAAACAAGGTTTGGTGTTATCTCGTTCCAAAGTTTCTCCAATTTAAACAGGTTTATTCTGATACGAACTCTTTAAAGATATTGCAAATAAAAAAATTACACATTAAAAATGTATTTCTAATTTCATCAAATGGTGCAGTTTGAAAAAGTTTACTCCAGTAGTTTCCCAGATTCATCTGAAATGCAGGTATGTACTCAATGTGAACAAAGCTGAAACCTTCAAAAACCAAAGTTTGTGTTGTGATGCCTACATTAATCTGGTTTGGTAGTAGTGCTTGATACTTTCAAATGTGATATGGTAAATGGTAAATGGACTGTACTTATATAGCGCCTTTCTATCAATTCAGGACACTCAAAGCGCTTCACACTGCAGACATTCACCCATGCACACACACATTCACACACTGACGATGGCAAACTACAATTGTAGCCACAGCTGCCCTGGGGCACACTGACAGAGGCGAGGCTGCCATACACAGGCGCCACCGGACCCTCTGACCACCATCAGTAGGCAAGGCGGGTAAGGTGTCTTGCCCAAAGACACAATGACAGAGTCGACTGGACGGGGATCGAACCGGCGACCTTATATAAATTCAGTCATAAGTAAACAGAGGACTATTGTCACCGATATTGATCTGATACAAAATACAAACAGCCCAAACTCATGCAAACAAACCCCATCTCGATGGGATTTACCCATTTAAATACAGTTAAATAAAGTACTTTAACCAAAAAGGGCAGCCTTTACATTTTAACATAAAGAAGAGCCAGTGGTGTGCAGAACTAACCAAAATGTTAGCATCACAAACCTCTAAACCGCTACACAAATTACTTAGCTCTACTAACCTTAAAGGGGCAATATTATGTGTTTCTCAGGCATACATTTAAATACTATACCATAATAAAGTATCTATGTCACCTTTAGTTGTTATTAAAATGCTGTTTTTATGTTTAAATAGAAAATAAACTTATCTTCTCATCACTTCCTCTTCTAAACACCTTGAAATTGGCCTCTGTCTCTTTAAGAACCTCCTTCCGCTTCTGTCTCGCCCATTTCAGTGTGTGTGTGTGTGGGGGGGGGGGGTGTCATGCTCGCGTGGGGAGTGGGTGCGCTATGATGCAGTTTACTTGGCATCTGAAAATACATTTCCTTAAAGGTATTTTTAATCTGAAAAGAGCTAGAAGTAGTGGAGCTCAGCAGACAGTTAGGTTTCACTTTCAGTTTCACCCGACAGCCTGCAGGAGTCATGGACGGGGTGTGGGGGGTGGGGAGTTGTGCTCTGTGGTGAGGAAGTTCAGCTTAAAGACACGTCCCAGGGGTGTTTCTGGTACCAAAAGGCGTTTCTGGTCTCCACCTGTTGTTTTGCTCCTCAGCATGGCTTCCTAAAAACGCTGCAGGATTTCTCAAACATGCATGAATGAGTCAGAGCAAGGCTTTGGGCATGTTTTTATGAGATTATAACATTATAACACGATATAAAACTCAAAAAAGTTGATTTTACATTATATTGCCCCTTTAAGATGCTACACAGACAAAAAAATTGACTGAACCTGTAAATTTTAACATATTAACATCAATATTTTTGTGCATATTTAGATTGTTGTGCGACATATTCAAAAGACATTAGTAGAATAAAAAATAAATGGTGTTCATTTTACTGGGAGTCGAGTCCGTTAATTATTTATAAAATTAGCACAAGTGCTAATGGACTGTGTGGTTAAATAGATGTATAAAGAAACTGAACAAGGGAAGAACCAAGAAAAAGACGTTGTGGTGGAAATGAAGAGTGAATCTGTTGCTTACTGCAAAAGAAAAGACAAACATGAAGACAGCTATCAACAATAAAATCTTAAAGTGCCTGTAAAATAAAATGTTTGTAATATATATGAAAACATTTTTGGAAAGGTAACATTATTGACATATTGCAAAACAAGGTTCATGCAGCTGAGATGAACAGTTAAGATATTTACGTCTCACTTCTAACAGGAAGTGATGTCAAAGGTGAATGTCTGCATGTGAACAACAGAGCATTGCTACAATAACAACACAGACTGTAGAGAAGAATCAGATGTTCCTATAGATTATTTTTGAATCACTATCAGAGAAATGAAGAAGAGTTGGAGTTCAAGTATTATCGTTTCGATAAACAAAGACCAGAGAGTTCCATTTCTTAAAAAAGTTCTTTGATGTCACTTCCTGTTTCGTTTTGTCTGAGCCAAGTTCAAAAGAAAATATGCATGTTAAGTGACAAAATGGGTAAAATCATGTGTATTATGTCAAGTTTCTTTAATGTAGAGGTGTTTTCTTTGACTTTACTGGATATGCACGACACAGGCACTTTAAGGATCAACCAGGGTGGTGGAGGGCAGGCTTGTCACGATAGACAATAAATCAAACAATCGCAAGATAAATGAAAATGAGGCAGATAAAATAAAATTAGGTCGACAATTTTCATTTGCCTGCGTGTGTATTTTCTTTGTGCCTCCCTTTGTTCTTCTTAGCATAGATAGGAGTGAACTCTCATGTCAGTTAGCATGTAGCATGCTAACTCTGTAGCATGAAAACCCCATGCAGCAGGCATTCAGGTAAAGGAACGTCTTCAGTTTTTCAATGCCATCTTTCAGCAGGCGACTCCTCAGGACACTGTGTGTTGTATTCACAAATCTTAGTCAAATTTCATAAACTTCCATAAGCTTTGTAAGCGTGTGTGTGTGAGGAGTGTTATTATGTTAGCTACATTAGTTTGAAATGGTCTCCACAATCATTTCTATGATAAGTTATAGTTCAGCAAAATGTATTATTGTGACAGGCCTATAGAAGGTCATAAAGACAGAGCTCAGCATTCAAACCCACAAAACTTTAAGCTTCTTGTTTCAACCCAACTTATTCATATCCGAATAAGAGTACGTATTAGACATGTCACATCGAACGAGAATTAAATCAGATTTGGTCAAAATAAATTAACTTCCTGGTTTTATCAACTACATTTTAATACTTAGATCAACCTGAAATGAGTGGTTTCTGAGATGTTAGCTTGATTTATTTTGCTAATTGAGATAACCGCTGGACATTTGGTCAGAATCCTATTTTGAGGAATTTCTAATTAGGATTTACTCATGTTATTTCACAAAAAAAAAAACCTAAACCATACTTTTTGACAATGGTATTTCCCAGCTGTAAAGATAAAGAAAAATATCATAAATGAGTCCCGTCAGGCATTATATTTGGACAAAATGCAATCATCACAATTTTTTTAACTAATCCACTAAAGCTGCCTCTGTTTCTACATACCACTTTGTGACTTAATCCCCCCGCTCGATGTGATGGGTCACAATTATGTACAAGACATGTTAAACTTGTCAAACTTCTCGGTTAACCCCCACACAGAAAAATTTGTCCCACAGTGGTCCAATCATAGACCAGCACCACATAAATCAAACCCCAACTGGGCCAGCTGTGGCACGTCATCTTAAAAACAGAGCCATCATTACAGACCTGACCCACATCTGGCTGACAAACCACTTGCCATGCCAGCAGTGCCAGCCTGACACCAGACCTGGCCCACACCTGTCTGCTACAGCGGGTAAAATAAGTATTGAACACGTCAACATTTTTCTCAGTAAATATATT
>NW_013952666.1:289798-292377 GCF_001266775.1 Austrofundulus limnaeus
CACCAGCTGAACTCTCTCAGTAATTAGAAAGCAAGCCTGCCCCTTGTCAGTGCAAGTTAATATCAGCTGGTTCAGTTCCAAATGATGGCCAGGACGTGTTCAATACTTATTTTACCCGCTGTGGTCCTGTTTTCAGTCCCTTTGGCTGTTTTTGTAGGTAAACAAATACACGTGGCAGTTGGCATCTGATTACAAGTTTTGCTTGCAAATTAGTAATTTACTGGCACATAAATTGTCAATATGAGAAAAAAATCTTATTTGATTTCTTTTTGGACCGGTCTTCATCACTCTGCAATGACTGCCTTTAATCCACTGCAGCCCTCCTCCTCCGTCTTGACATTCCGCCTTTACAAAAGCATCCCATCCATTGCTCCTGCCAGCCATAGTTGCCCCTCCCCACCACCTCCTGGTGAGAATTTAAAACCCACCCTGTCAACACAAAAGGTCTCCGAAGGCTCAAAGGCAGCCTTGGCATTCAAAGTAAGGAGTAAACAAAATAACAAAATAAATTCCTCCAGGAACCAAACTGAAAAAAATGGGTTTTGTTATAAAAGTGTCTTCACGTGTGGAGAAAAGCTTATACTGCAACCTGCACTCTCATGGTTTTGTCAACAAAATGTTAGCACGCGCTCTACGAGGCTTCAGCTGCCATATTAGGCCAGCAGAGTCTGACTTGCGGGAGTATTTTTAGCCTCTCAAGTGATTTCTGTCTGTGGGAGATCACTGCTGTGGCCGTGAAGTTTTCCTCCCCTCCGAATTTTCACGCCAAGAAGGCTTGGAGCTGGCGTTGTTTGAACGTGTGAGTCACTTTAGCTGAGACATTATTTCAAACGGCTGAAACAGTTCCCAGATTTTTAAGAAGTTCGTTGTCTTCTGTTGTTATGTTAGTGTTAGATTTCAATAAAGTCTTGTGAAAATGAAGGTTTTATTAACTACGCTCTGAGTCCAGGGTGTTAGATAATCCAGACATGACGGGAGGTGAGTGGACTGTTCATCAGTTGTGTAAGAGTTGGAAGGTTTACATAAACACTCGGGGAATTTATTCCCTGTTGGACAGACGCTGCTCTGAGATGTGAGAATGGGTAGGTTTATTTTATTTCTTTTTTTAAAACATCTCCACTAACATCAACCTACCAAACCTCTGAACTCCATGTTGTGGAGACGTTTCTTTTAGCAGTTCTTCAATGCTTTCTGTAAATGTGTGGACAAGACTTTTATAGTCCTATACAAAGAAGGATTCTTTATTTAGACGCAGCTTAGTGAATTTCCTAGAAAAATTTACTTTCCCCTCATTCTAATCTGCTGTGGTAGTCTCTCCTACGGAGCCTGCAAGGGGACATCTGGGGATTATTTTATTTTATTTTGTGTTACTTCTCAATACTTTTGTGTTCCCACGCAAAACTTGTTCATTACTCTTGTGCCTGCTGGTTTATTTAATAAATTCACATGTGCACCATTATACATGAGTTGCAGATTTATTTCAGCTTTGGCACAGCCACACATGGAGTTATACATATATAATCATATTTAACTCTATACAGCAGTGTTTCCCAAAGTTGGGGTCGGGACCCAAAATGGGGTCCCGAAACGTCAAGGTGGGGTCCTGAAAAGATTTTCTGAATTAATTACATTTTTGCCCAAGTTGTTACAAAGGAGTGAGATTAGTGTATTTAAAATGGATAAATGTAGTTTAAAAATATTGTTACTATGTCCATGTTTAGTTGACCTGATACAAACGTTTATCATCCAAAAATAGCTGGGGTCACAGGTCTCTGCTACTGTTATTTTGTGGGTCAAAAGGTGAAAAGTTTGGGAACCACTGCTATACAGCACTGCAGTATCGTCGCCAGCTTCCCCTAACTTGTGGTGATACATCCTGTTTCAGTAGCCAGATATTTCAATATTCAAGTCTTGTTCACTATCAACACAGTCATGTCTTCTTTCTGCGATTCTTTCAGGTGATTAAATCAGTCAGTATGGCCTGGATTCCCTTCTATCCAGGACATGGCACATGAATGAAAAAATGATACTTTTTTGATCCCATAAAGGGAAATTATAGTTTGGAACAACATAGACAAAAGCACAACCGACTTAGAGAACAGGTGCACCAAGTCCAGCAGCCGTGCAAGGCACTACCCTTAAAAGAAAAAAGAAATCCTACTTTTTAAGGCAACTAGACAAATATTTTATTTATTTATTTTTTTGCTTTTTGACAGTGGTAGCCACAGCTAATAAAAAACTTAGCTTTACTAACCACCAACCTGCTAGCTAAAAATATAATGCTACACCGTTAAACAGGTAAGAAAATTAGCAGAAGCTAACACTAACAGATAATGTCCTGATGCATCTCAGTAATCCAGGTAAAAAATCAAAAAGAAAAAAATTGTATAGGTCTTCTGGACGGGTTCTTCTCTAATGAAACCTAATGAACAAGCTCATCATATTTTTACAGAACATTACCTTTAACTCTTCGAACTTCTTCCTGAATATAACTCTCGGTCGCACATTCGGAATCAGTTGAATAATGTCTTGCTCTGCAAGACCTTTGAATATTTCTTCATCGATGGCTTGAGCTGAAA
>NW_013952666.1:292575-294187 GCF_001266775.1 Austrofundulus limnaeus
CTCTGAAAGAGTGACCGCTGGCCTGTAAATGAGTGAAAACTGCAGAGTTCTGGCCATTAGATGTAGCTCGTCTGTGTTGGGACATTCTTTTGCAACCAGGATTCACTGAACCTGAAGTATAGCGTTTGAAAAATATACATCAAAAACTCCATCTTAACTAACAGATAACCGCTATCTTGAGGTCTGTCTTTCACAGAAACTACAGATTCTTGGCTAAAAGCTCATAAAAAATATTTTTTATGTTTGCCAAACACGTTTCAAGCCACAAACTGCTGAATTGGAAAGTAAACAAATTTCACAAACTGACTTGAACAAAAAAACTCTGCATAAGCTGTTCACCCAGCGGCTTCGTCACACACAATCAGAAACCTCAAAGTTATAACAATCCAACCAGGTTTCACTGAACATGAAGTATAACGTTTGAAAAATATACATCAAAAACTCCATCTTAACTTTGCTGTCTTGGCTTCAAATCTTTAATCCACTGGAATAAGCACAAAAACTAAAGTAACAGCATCTCCCAAAGTGCTTTACAGCCTCTTCTCAGGATTTGAAATCACCGAGTCACACCTTTGTCTCCTCCTAGTAGATGACTAACGCAGATGGACACACAAAATGCTAATGATGCTACAAACACAAGGCACGTGATGTAAATGAGCGGGCTGAATGTTTCTGTTTTCAATAACACATTTAAAGTTAGCAGAACGAAATTTCGCGGAAGCTAATTGGTCCGATAATTGTTTCCAAAGTTAGCAAAAACACAAATCCACTCAACAAAAAGTTGTATTCACTATTAGCTGTTAGCAGATTAGCAGAACAGTCCCCACCACTGCTTTTTGAAGACTTTCCACATTTAATTTGAAAGGATTTCTCAGCTCGTAAAAAACAAACTGAACTAGCAGTTGTTTTTTCTATTACCAGCATGGACTGATTGGATAATTATGAGCTCTTTATAGATATGTTAAAGGAAAACATAAGAAAGAGAAACAGAAATTAAAAGAGTTTAATATTTTTCTGGGGGAAAACATTTGTTGCAAAGTCAGCCAGTAATTTAAACAGTTATTACTCGGGGACTCATGGGAATAAGTGAATGATTGGGTCAGGGATTAAGGGATTAATTTATCATCTGTGCAGCTGCAGTCAAACAGGTCTTCACTCTCTGTGCACACGTTAGTATGGCTGGAAGGTGGGTGTTACTTGTTGACCACATTGATGTCAGGAACATAAATAAAAACTGATAAAAAGGGTTGACCTTTTAATGAACCCAAAAGCAAAAATAATCCAGATGCAAAAGCAATTTGTCAAATATTTATTTTTTGTCTATTGGTCTTTTTTTCTCAACAGAAGTACAGAAAAAATTAGAAAATATTGCAAAATGCAACTTAGAGACTTAATTATTCCTATACCAATTCTGACTTTTCTTTCTTCACATACAGTTTGAACCAAACAGAATGTATGTTTTGTCTTGTTAGTCTTGTTAAGATGTTAGTTTGTATTTATATTTGAATTTTGAACCAACAAACCTAAAAAGTTCGTTTTTATAATGTAGAGCTATTTAACTTAATTTTTCAGGCCACAGTTACTGAGAGCCAACAGCTCAGAGGTCGTATAT
>NW_013952666.1:300698-309062 GCF_001266775.1 Austrofundulus limnaeus
TCACAGCATCGTATGAAGTTGCTTACTTGATTGCAAAGCAGGGTAAGCCAGGGTTTTAATTAATAAAATAGTAAAAAATATATACTTTTGGGAGGCTGAAATTTTTATGGGGACAAAATATTTTTGGGGGGCCAGAATAAAGTCATACTGTAATTTGTTGTGAGTTCATGCACTGTGTTGGTTTTGTTCTTTGAGCAAGGTGATGTTCATGCACGGCTCATTTTATACACCAGTAAAAAAACATGTACCTTTGTCTTGAATTTGGAAAAAAAAATCATATTTTATTTATCACTAAAAAGGGTTCAGTGAATGCGCATACGAAACTGGTGGGTTCGGTACCTCAAAAAAGGTTAAGAACCACTGATCTAGATATTTTAGTTCTTAAATAATGTATGTGAGGTCTCCATGTCAGCTTGTCATCCATGATGACACCCAGAAACTTCACCTCACTGACTTTACAGATCTCAGCACCATCTACTTTAAATGAGAAATCAACAGTTGTTTTCCTGTAACTAAATATCATGTAATTTGTTTTATCCAGAACCCCCGTTCCCTTCAGGCAAATCATGAAGCTATTAGATGAGGACTGAAATGTTGCTTCAAAAATTAGCATTTGAAAATAAACTCTGTTTCCATCCATTAAAGGTGGCCCCGTGTGACCAGACGGTAACTGAAGGTCAAGATGTTGTTTTGTCAGTAAAAGTCAGAGGGCAGCCTAAACCCACGCTGCTGTGGTGAGACACCTCTTTATTTATTTCATCCACCAGAGGAATAATTTGATGTGACGCACACAGCATGAATTCCGACCGAGGCCACGTCTCCAACCAGCAGCCTATAAATGATGGTGACATCCTGTTTGTTTGGACACAGGCTGAAGGACAGAGTTAAGGTGAGGACAGCCGGGCGAGTCGCCGTGCAAGAAAAAGAAGGCGGCTCCTTTGAAATGAGGATTGGATCGGCCCAGAAGTCAGACGCGGGTCTTTACGTTTGTAAGCTCATCAGTGAGTGTGGAACCAAGCAGGCGGAGTGCAGGGTGGAGGTCAGAGGTGAGGAAGAAAACTCTGAATCCCCATGCCTTACTACAAAATATATGCTGATATTCCATGTTTATTAACAGCCTCGGAGCACACGGAGCTCAAAGTCACCAGAGAGGTGAAAGACGTGGCTGTGAAGGCCGGGGAGTCGGCCACGTTCGAGTGTCACGTCACGGGACCTGCGGAGGTGGACATGGATTGGCTGTCTAACGGGAAGCTCGTCCAGCCAGCACTGCTCAACTGCAAGATGCATTTTGATGGGAAGAGGTTTGTTTTGCCTCAACAAATGATTGAAGCAGTGAGTTTAGTTTTCACATCTTGGCCCCGCTCAAACTAGCTGTTAGCTTGTTGCAGTGGCGGATCTAGGATTTTTCTGAGTAAGGGGCCATCAAGGGGCCACAATATTCTTAGAGGGGCCAAGTATTTATTTAACATCTTTGTACACAAATATCTGATTTTGATAAGATGTATACATTTAACTAGTCACACATGTTCAAACACTTGTAGTGTAATTTAAAAAATCTTGCATGTATATTCTCCTTACAAGTTTTACATGTATTTTTACTGTACATAGATCAAAAACACTCAAACACACAGCATCTGACTCATTAGCACCTCTAGTGTATGAACATGGAACTGCACCCGCCATCATTACTCTTGAGCAAAGGACAAATGAGTGAGAGGACAGGTGCACTTCAGGGGGCCAATCAGATTTCAGCTGGGGCCGATGCCCCTGTGGCCCCTCCCCCAGGACCACCCCTGGCTTGTTGAGAAAGTCAAAATTAAACTCATTTCCTTCAAACTGGGGTTCAAAAGACTATCTACAACAGGTAAGAGTTGAATCAGTGCTGGCTCTAGCCATTTTGGTGCCCTTGGCGAGTTGAAGCGTAGACTAGCTAGAAATAAGTTTTGAAGTTTTTCTGCTCTCTTTTCCTCCTGCTTCGCAGCGGGCGCTTTTCACGTCCTCAGTGAAGCTGACAACCCCCAAACCCCCTACCGGGTGTGAGCTGTATGGATTTTTAGCAAAATTTATGGATTTTTGAGGCTTTTTATACAGATAAACGGTCTAAGAGGTTGACATGTATGAGACAACAAAATACAGACTTGTTATTGAGTTTGTCAACACGAACTGCTACCTGAGAYGCACTACTAGCCCCTCCCCRYTCAGAGTGTCAGAGCAGGATGAGTCAGTGCAACGTCAATCAAATGAGAGAGAGGGTGGGGGCGATTGTTGCATTGGGTGGGGGGATGAGGGGTGCAAAATGATGTATGGGTAGAGTAGTTTATTTTTCCTGTAACACTTCATTATAGTTTTTTAAGACAAAGCTAATTGAAAGGGGCGCTGAGCAGAGTTACAACCAGGGATTACAAATAATTACTTTTTTATTCTGCAATTTGACGCCCCCTCCAGCAGATGGCGCTCTAGTCGACCACCTAGTTCGCCAATGCCAAGAGCCGGCTCTAAGTTGAATGAATGGATTGTTATGAATCTCTAAGAAAATAACGATTGATTGTTCATTATCATCAGATTCACTTTTGGCCATCACAACTAAGCAATGTTAGCCAAAATGGCTGCAACTCAGTCAGTTTTACAGATACTGAGCTCAAATTTAACGTGGAAGAAGCTGCAGGCCACTCATAACACGAATGTTGGGGGGATTTTTTATTTTTCATTTTATTGTTTACTTTGATGTCCAACAGGTGCCGCCTCATTCTGAATTCAGTCCACGAGGACGACAGCGGGACGTACACTTGCAAGCTGAGCACCACCAAAGGTGAAACTTGAAGCTTGTCAAAGTAACAGCAGTGAGTTTAGTTTTCATTTTCAGAAGTCTTCAGAAAAAGAACGTTGAACGTTGGTTTTTGTCTTTACAGAGGAGCTGACTTCAAGTGCAGTCCTGAGAGTCACGCCTTCCAGGGAGCCTCTGTTCACTCGTAAACTGGACGTCCTGGAAGTGATGGAAGGACGCACGGCGCGGTTCGACTGTAAGGTGAGCGGCTCGCCTCCGCTGCGACTCACGTGGATGCACTTTGGTAAGAAACAACACCATGATTTGTCGAAAAATAACCCTAAACAGGCTTTTAACACCAGATTCCTAAGAAGCAATGGTCCTTTTTTTTGTTTTGTTTTTTCATCACGCAATGTTCTGCCAGAGACACGAGTGGAGGAGAACGATAACGTTCACATCCTCCGAGAGGGGGGGCGTCACTCACTTGTCATCGCCCACGTTAGCAGCGCCACAGAAGGCTTTTACACAGCAATCGCTCAGAACATTTATGGAAGGTCTGAATGTACTGCTGAGCTGTACGTGCAAGAACCCAGAGCTGCCATTTCTTCCCACATGTGAGTGGAGGCCCATTCATTCTTCAGTGTACTGTGTTAAAGGGGTCTGTTATGAAAAATCAACTTTTTTGAGCTCATAATGTCATTCCCTCATCAAAAACATAGCCAGAGTGTTGCTTTGCATGTTTGAGAAACCCTTGAACTTCCTGTGGTAGCCATGAGGAGCTCCCCCTATTTGTACAAAGCTCCTCCCTGGAGCTCAGTCTGCAGCAGAGCTCCCCCAAAACATTGTTGTGATAACGTGCTGAAGTGGGAGTGTCAGAAACAGCATGAGGTTCTTAAAGAAACAGAGGCCAATTTCAAGGCGTTTAGATGCAAAGTCAAATTTATTTTTGATATATAGAGAATTTTCATAACAACTGAAGGTGACATAGTGACTTGATTTTGGTGTAGAATTGAACTACTTACTGTATGTGCCTGGAAAAAAAATACCACTCACTATCAGCATAAATATCATATTAAGTTAAGACTTATGGATTTGTTTGAGCTGTTTTTTGTTTCAGGTTGAAACAATTTTACAACAAACAGCTTCAGTGAGAAATGTGTTCACAAGTATGAATTTCCTATGGCTTTCTGTAGAATCTATATACAGTTACAAATATTTGGTCAAATATCCCTTAGCCAGTCACACTTGGACCATAATTGTTTTTTTAAATTTTATTTTATTATTATTTGTATCCATCAAGGAGCTTCAGGCTGATATTTGACTACTGTTTTTCTTCTTGGCAGAATTAGTAGAGCTCATTAATAATTAGTAGGCTTCCTGCCACAGACCTGAATTTAAAGCAAAGTTCGCAAATTTCAGCCAGGTTAGGGTTGATGCTTTGGGAAGGCTGTTCCAGGAGCTTGATGTTAGCCTGATATGTTTGTGATCATTGGGCCTCATGCAAGAACATGTTTGTATTCTTATCCTAAATTTCTCTTACTTTTGTTCGTACAAAGGGTTCGTACGAACATGTCACATCAGATTCAACAAACTCTTCTATCTTCAGGAAAAGTGTGTAAATGAGCTGCATAAATTCCACCTGTTCTATCCAGCTGCTCGTGCACGCGAGAGGAGATTAGCATAATTACCACCCCAAAAACACCATATAAGGCTGTGCTTCCTGCCTCAGATATCAGGAAGTGTCCATTCATGAAAATGACAGCGAAAACTAAAAAGAAGAACTTTACGAGTTCAGAGATTGAAGTCCGTCTGTCAGAGATCCAGAAAAGAAAATCTGTCATTTTTAGCAGGTCAGATGTGGGATAAAAAGAGCTGCTAAACATATAAACAACTGTGTTAAATCATTTTCATTTATTCAGAAGACACACCGTCGCACACACTGGGTATGTTTTTGATGAGGGAATGACATTATATGATATAAAGCTCTAAAAAGTTGATTTTACATAATACATCCCTTTAATATGACAGTTGTGCCTGTGGTGATATATATGTGCTTCCTAAGGTAGAGCCTAAGCAAAAATCAGTTTGAACTTTGTTGCTTTTCACCATAGGGCCAAGTTAGAGAAGATGCCATCCATCCCCGAGGAGCCCGAGGTTCTGGAAAACGAACTGGAGAGGAGGACTATGCCAGACTTTGTCAAACCTCTCGCTGATGTCGAAGTGATTGAAGGGAAGGAGGCGGTGCTGAGATGCAAAGTGGAAGGTTTGCCATACCCGACCATCTCCTGGTACCACAACGGCAAACGCATCGAAAGCAGCGAGGAGCGCAAAATGACTCAGTGTAAGAAAACTAAACTAAACTAAACTAAACTAAACTAAACTAAACTAAACTAAACTAAACTAAACTAAACTAAACTAAACTAAACTAAACTAAACTAAACTAAACTAAACTAAACTAAACTAAACTAAAGCAAAGCCTTTCTTTAAGTTGGTTTGTTGGTATTAATATTTGCATGTGTTCTTCAGACAGGGATGTCCACAATTTGGTGATCCGGAACGCATGTCATGCTCACGGTGGAGTCTACAAGGCTGTGATCGCCAACAAAGTGGGCAAATCAGCCTGCTATGCGCATCTCTATGTTACAGGTAAGGATGCCGTTTGGAGATGTATGAGAGAAAATGCAACATTTCCAGAGTCATGTCTGCGTTTTTTTCAAAACAGACGTCGTGCCCGACCCTCCTGACGGTCCTCCAGTGATCGAGGCCATCACAGGGAAAACTATAACCCTTAGCTGGAAGCCACCAAAGAGGGTCGACCCTTCATTTGGTGAGTCCGCCACTTTGTTCCTCCTACAGTTTCTTCTTGTTTTATCTGATGACAAACACTATTTATGGCATCCATGACCCAGATACTTATTTCAGTAATGTTGTTTTTGTCTTCTGGGATAACACGTCTTGTCAGCTCTGATTTGAAAACAAAAACATTTATATTTTTTTATTTGGTTGATGAGGTTGTCTGACAGCTTTTTGTTCTCGCAGATTCCAGCTCCTTGCTGTACGTGGTCCAGCAGCAGCCTCTGGGCTCCATCCAGTGGTCTGTTGTGGTTTCCAACCTAAAGGAGACTAATTACACCGTCACCTCCCTGTCCAAAGGAGTCCGTTACGCCTTCAGGGTCCTTACGTCCACCGGGAAGACACTTAGCAAACCATCGCCTTCCACTGATCTGGTCCAGCTGCTGGACAGAGGTACAGAAACCGAAGGAGATGTTTTCTGCTCGTCTGAAGTGATGTACTGCACATTTGAGTAAAAGCTCACGAGTTTTTCCTCATTCCTAACTTCTCCAGGGCCATATTTAAGGAAAGCACCAGTTATTTTGGAAAAACCTGATGTTGTTTACGTGGTAGAAAACCAGCCAGCAAATATCACCATCACCCTGAACCATGTCCATGCAGCTGTCACCTGGAAAAGGTTTGTTCCAGTCTTCAAATGACAGACTTCTGTGGCCACAAAAGCACTAAATGTTACAAAAACACTCTGGTTTGTAGTCGGAAGCTATAGCTGTCCTAAAGCAACAAAGTACAAAGGCTTTTTTACTTTACTTAGAAATTTTGGTTATCTATACTTAACTTGAGTAATTATTTTTCTGCCGACTTTCCGTTTTACTCCTTACCCCTAATTTACACTACAAGCGTCTCCGCTCCGCTGCGCTGCGGTGCGCAGGTCGCAGCTGTTCGTTTGTGTCTCAATTTATACAGACTCCGCTCTGCTCCGGTCCGACAGACGTGCAGGAAGGAGATTGCGCGATAAATTCAGTGACAAATGTGGAAGTTACAGCAAAAAATAATTAATTCTGTGAAAGATGAACTCCAAACACAGCTGAAAACATTGATATAAAGGTTTTTGATATCTATGGTTGAAACTGTCTCGCTGTCAGCTTTCTGAAACTTCTGATTTCAAAATAAAATCCACGTGTATCGCGCGTGTACACATAGCTTCATCTACATGTTGCCATCTGCTTCCCAAACAGAACGATACATTCTGACAGCATTTGTGTAGAAATATATCTGTATATTTATTAATATAGGTGCTATTTTGATGTTATTCCGAAAAATTATCCCGCCTAAAAGTGTCTTATTTTGAAAATACGGATGTTGTACTCATTTCTTTTCCTGTTGGTGCGACGTAATCTTTAAAAATTGACTTTGGCACAGCTCCGGCATCCGACAAAAATAGGATCTGTTCCCATTTTGTCGAATCACCGTCCGCTCACCGCCGCCCTGCGCCGCCGTGTGCAGCCAGTGTAAACAATCTCATTGGTTATAATGGGTGTGTATTTGCTGCGGAGGTCGGACCGGAGCGGAGCCGGAACGCATGTAGTGTAAATTAGGCTTTACATTTTTAAAACAGAAGTAGAAAGACATTTATTCCTATTTAATTTGGCTTGTTTTCTCTCTGGATTTCATTGTTAAAGAAAACTATCCAGATAAATTGTTCCTCCTGAATAAAGTTAAATTAACTGTGTGGTTGGATAGGAAGTATAAATATATACAATCCTGACACACAGCTGAATGACATAAATCACATCACACTCCAGCAGGACATAGCAGACATTATGTAGCCTAGTATGAAAATGACCGTGGCAGATATACAGTATACACAGCTGTAAACTAGGTAAACTAGTGCATCCCAAATTTTCAACATTAATATTTTAGTTTAACATTATAGTCATCAAGGCCTTTAGAAAAATGTTTTTTGGGGGGTCAACCCACAGCAAATGTCATTTTTGACATTCTAACTTAATGTTACTTTTAATATCTAAGTACATTTTATACCAGAAATTTACATTTGATACTGAAGTACATGTCACATACCTTGAGACTTTTACTGAAGTACCATTCTTAGAGGAGACTTCAACTTTTACCAAAGTAATTTTATGGTAAGATACTTGTACTTTTACTCAAGTGTCACTTTGAGGTACTTTATACAACACTGGCCATGTTGTCTGGGTTCCCCTCAGGAGGGGGGTGGTGTTGGTGAACAAACCAGGAACACTGGAGATGAGCATGCCCGACGATGATCAGCACACCCTGAGGCTACAGCGGGTCAGGAGCACAGACGTCGGCCAGCTGGTGGTCATGGCCAGCAACCAGTTTGGCAGCGACCTCTGCACACTTCAGCTGGCCCTGGCAGGTCAGCTCTGGCAGGACATCCTGATACAGTTAGCCTTTTAGTCTGAAAAGCTTTGAATTCATTTGGGATGTTTCCTGTTTTGTTTTGTTGTTCTGCAGTTGCTCCAAAGTTTGAAAGCATCATGGAGGATGTGGATGTACATGTTGGGCAAACATCTCATCTGGCTGTAGTGGTGGAAGGGAAACCGGATCCAGACATTCTGTGGTTTAAGGTATTTGATACAAGATGACTCAAACTACAACACAAATCTAAACTTCAGAAGCTTCAGCTTTTTTTTTCTTTAATCACCTGCTGCCAAAAGGCAAAAGGTGTGTGATGATGTTTTTGCTGGTGTCTGTCTCTCTCTGTGTGTGTGTGTGTGTGTGTGTGTGTGTGTGTGTGTGTGTGTGTGTGTTGTTTGTATCGAGGT
>NW_013952666.1:309241-312828 GCF_001266775.1 Austrofundulus limnaeus
GTGTGTGATGATGTTTTTGCTGGTGTCTGTCTCTCTCTGTGTGTGTGTGTGTGTGTGTGTGTGTGTGTGTGTGTGTGTGTGTGTCTACCTGGTTTTTGTTACCTTTTAAAGAACTTTTCTGGTCTACATACCTACTGTACCTTGTCAGAACCAGTAGTTCTCTTGGGGACCAAAGAACGGTCCTAATATAGTGAAACACCATTGTGGGGTTAGAACTAAGGAATGAATTGAGTTTAGGTTAGGTCTAGGATTAATTGTATACTGGGGGTGGCTAGGTAAGGTAAGGGTCAGAGTTAGGCTGCAGAAATGACGAAATGAATAGAAGTCAATACATCATCCTAATAAATAATTACATTTATTTTCCATTAGCCAAAATGGCTACAGCTCTGTCATTTTTCAGCAAAAGATGATCTTACATGTGAACAATCCAAAATGGTAAATACATGAATCTTCATTTTGACTGGGGATGAGGTTGGTTTGCTCCTATGTAATGAAAAAGGCAGCACAAACAGCACCCTGCTATCCACCATTGTTACTGTTGTTCATCGATTTACGCAAGAACAGATAAACTAGACTGCAGCCTGTCTTTGTACGCTCATGACGATGTGGCGTGAGTTTACAGCATTTATTACTTATTTTTGGTATTTGCAGCATTTTTCCTTTGCGCTTGTTTTGTTTTGTTTGTTTGTTTTTGCTTCTGTCTATATTCTGTGACTGCAGTGTTTTTCTGCTGCATTTGTCTTTTTGTGTTTGTGTGTTTTGGAGTTTGCATTACTCATGTGTTTGCAGCGCGCTTCGCCGTTTGTTGCATGTTTGCACTAGGGGTGCAACATTTGCAGTTTTCTGGGGAAGGGGTTCTCTGCAGACTCAAAGTAGGTGTTTCTCAAGCGTAAACACTGATTGGATAGTTGTAATTGCTCTGTTTTGGTTCTTCTCTTTCGTTTTTCTTTCACCTTTGACTTTAACTACTTTCAAATTAATTTTAGCAGCCAAAACTGCTTTTGTTTTGTTTTTTTAATGAAACCACAATGTATCATTAAAAACAAACATTTGGTTCTTCCTATTTCTGAATGTGTCAAAAGATTAAATAAAAACAAACACCATTGACTGATGTTGCTGGTATTTTGAAATGTAACCTGGAGGTCTTTGTTAACAGAAGCGGAAACAATGAATGAAGCCGTCTACATATAAACATATAATACCAGCGGCTAACATAATCTGCCGGCTGTTGTTCCCATGTCTTCTAATGACCTCGGTAACAACAGCAAGTTTGTGAAACTAAATATAATGAAAATAAATATGAACGTCCGATGCTAGGATAGAAAATACTAGTAAGTAAGTAAGTAAGTAAGTAAGTAAGTAAGTAAGTAAGTAAGTAAGTAAGTAAGTAAGTAAGTAAGTAAGTAAGTAAGTAAGTAAGTAAGTAGGTCGGTCGGTCGGTCGGTCGGTCGGTCGGTCGGTCGGTCGGTCGGTCGGTAGGTAGGTAGGTAAACTTTATTTCAATAGCACCTTTCACAGACACAAACATCACGAAGTGCTTCACAGAAAGCAAAAATAATTAAAAACAATAAAACAGATCACAGATATAAAAACAACAATTAAAACACAATAAAAAGCACTTAACTAAAAGCCTGTCTGAATAAAAATGTCTTAAGATGTATCTTAAAAGAGTCAGTAGAATCTGAGCAGCGAAGGGACAGAGGGAGAGCGTTCCAGAGCCTRGGGGCCACCACCTGAAAAGCTTTGTCTCCATGGGTTTTATAATGGGTTCCAGGGACCACCAGCAGCATTTGATTAGAAGACCTCAAAGTCCTGGATGGACAGAGAGGCTTCAGAAGCTCCAGGATGTATTTGGGGGCCTGACCATGAAGTGCTCTGAAAGTTAAAACTAAAATTTTAAAATGACTCCTCAAAGTCACAGGGAGCCAGTGCAGAGAGGCTAAAACAGGTGTAATGTGGGCTCTCCTGTGGGTCTTTGTTAATAATTTCGCTGCAGCGTTCTGCACAGACTGAAGCCGAGTCAAGGAGGATTTGTTTAAACATGTAAAAAGACTGTTGCAGTAATCTAAACGAGAAGAAATAAAAGCGTGAACAACCATCTCTAGTTCCTTCTGTGATACAAAAGATCTCAGCTTTGAAATGTTCCTTAAATGATAAAAACAGTTATGAACTAAAATTTTACAATGGCTGTCAAAAGACAGAAGTATCAAAGACAACACCCAGATTTCTGAGACTATTTTTCACTGAAGGGGTTTAAAAAGCAAGGTGCTGCCTGATTACAGGGATTTTATCATCAGGGGCAATAATAAGTGTTTCAGTCTTGTTTGCATTTAACTGCAGGTAGTTGTTGTTCAACCATATTTTGACTTCTGACAGTTACTGAGTTCAGATAGTTTGAAGAAATCAGAGGGTCTAAAGGAACAGTACAACTGTATGTCATCAGCARACAGATGGTAGGACACATTACTGTAACATTTTAAAATACCTCCTAAAGGGTACAGGTACAATAAAAAAGAGSATTGGACCCAAAACTGAACCTTGGGGTACCCCACAAGACAGCGGTGCAACATCAGAGTAAACCTGATTCATAAAAACAGTAAAAGACAGTTCAGATAAATAAGAGGTGAACCAGTTTAACACAGAGCCAGAAAAACCAAAATTATCTCTCAGTCTGTTGATAAGAACAGAGTGATCCACAGTGTCAAACGCTGAAGTTAAGTCCAAGAAAACCAGCACAGTGTAGTTTCCAGAGTCAGCTGAAATGCTGAAGCAACTATCATCCAATCAGGTGGTGTTCTTCAGAAACGCCCCCTTTGTGCTGTCTGATCAGGTGTGTCCCTTGAAAACCGACTTTCTTTGGAAACGCCTCCTTGTCTGCAGAGATGCTTATGTGGTTTTCTGTCTGTTCACCAATCTTTAAAGGGGCATTATTATGTGTTTCTCAGGCATTTATTTAAATACTATGCCATAATAAAGTATCTATGTCACCTTTAGTTGTTATTAAAATGCTGTTTTCATGCAAGTAGGGTTCTCTGCAGACGAGTGCGGACGAGTGGGCGTGTCACAAGGAAAGGCGATTCTAAAGCGACACACCTGATTTGACGGACTTTGTTAAAGGGACACACCTGATTGGACAAGAACAAAAGGGGCGTTACTGTACGGCACCACTTTTTCTGGAGAACCCTACTTGGGTCACATTTTTCCTGGTTAACCTTAGTGTTGGGGTCAGGGTCAGGCTGTAAAGAGATCAAGCAGGATCTGTGGATACCATCATGTAGGCCTCGTTGCCCACACTGTTTATGCTTTAGACACGCCCACTCTTGTGACACGCCCACTTTGATTCCGCAGATAACCCCTTCTCCCCAGGGGCGTTTCTGTTACCAAAAGGTGTTTCTGGTCCCCACCTGTCGTTTTGCTCCTCAGCATGGCTTCCTAAAAACACTGCAGGATTTCTCAAACATGCATGAATGAGTCAAAGCAAGGCTTTGGGCATGTTTTTTATGAGAGTATAACATTATAACATGATAGAAAACTCAAAAGTTGATTTTACATGAAATTGCCCCTTTAAGAATTACATGCTCTTTCTG
>NW_013952666.1:312838-321208 GCF_001266775.1 Austrofundulus limnaeus
GTTCACGTTCGTGAGGGGAAGTTTACTTGGCATCTGAAAATACCTTTCCTCAAAAGTATTTTGAATCTGAAAAGAGCTTCACTGAGTGACAAGTAGTGGAGCTCAGCAGACAGTTTCACTTTCACTTTCACCCGAGAGCCTGCAGGAGTCATGGGCGGGGGGTGTGTGTGTGTGTGTTGGGGGGGGTCCTCTGCCATGAGGAAGTTCGGCTTAAAGACACGTCCCAGGGGCGTTTCTGGTACCAAAAGGTGTTTCTGGTCCCCACCTGTCGTTTTGCTCCTCAGCATGGCTTCCTAAAAACACTGCAGGATTTCTCAAACATGCATGAATGAGTCAAAGCAAGGCTTTGGGCATGTTTTTTATGAGAGTATAACATGATATAAAACTCAAAAAAATTTATTTGACATGATATTGCCCCTTTAAAAAGTCTGACCTGCCGATGTTAATTTTTAAATAGCTGACACTGTCAGGTGTTATAAGGTCACAAAACACCTTCAATGTTCCAAACTTTATTTTATTGAAACATGCTGAACAGTATGCTTGAAACAATACAAACCTGTTCTGATTGGACATTAGTGTTCACAGCAGAGCAAAAGGGGACAGTGACTGATTTTCAGACCTTTTTAGACATAGATGAGAAACCCATCTATTCTACCAAATTTATCAAAGTATCGACTGATCTCCCAAAATGAAGGAAATCGTCCTGCCGAGTTGGGTCTTAGTTTAAATGTTTGGCATGAAAGGTTCTGGGAAATGTGCCTTTTTATTAATTTGGGATTGGTCTGTTTTCAGGATGAAGTCCTTCTATCTGAGAGCAGCCACTTCACCTTTGTGTATGACGACCCCGAATATTCCCTCGTAGTCCTGAACGCTCAGCCCGAACACTCGGGAGTGTACACCTGCACTGCGAAGAACGTGGCCGGCTCCGTCTCCTGCAAGGCTGAGCTCACAGTCCACACAGGTAGACATCAACAGCACCGAGAAATACCATATGCACGCACCACGGCTTAGGCTGACGCAGTAATTACAGTTTTGTAAAACTGGTTGAAAAGTTTCCCCCTAAAGCTGCACCATATGTGCAGATTTTCAACTACTGTCTGAAACCATCTGTCACTCTGGCTGGCGTGTGTTTACACTCAAACACACACTGCATAAAACAATCTCTATTGGTGCTTCATGCAGAGCAAAAGGAAGCAGCAGAGCCAGTGGAGGACGAGGGCAGCATTCTGAGGAAGATGAGGCGTTTGACGGATTACTATGAAATCCACAAAGAGATAGGGAGGTGAGTGTGTGTGTGAAGCGTCGCCTCCCCTCAGACACAGCGACGATGCTAGTGGCTGCTTGAGCGCCCGGGGCTCGAGCTGAGAGAGAGGTGACGAGGCGGGAGGGGAACGGAGGGAGGCTGCACCTACTTAACAACGGCAGACAGAAACGGAGATGAGTCACCGGCCTCGGCGGAGGGAGCGCATTAGCTGGCAGATGATTTGTTTTGCTCTGTCTCAGCGGAGACGAGCGTTCGCGGTGAATTGCGGAGCCGCTCTAGTTGAAAGGAACAGGCGGGCGATGAAATGTGTTTTTCAGCCGAAGGAACGAGCAACAGAATGAAACTCAGATTGATTTATTCTCCCGCACAAAACGGAAAACAGCCCACTGATGAAAGTTCATTAGAAATGACAATTTTCATTTTCTCTCCACAAAGAATAGTTTCCTACTAAATTAGAGAGAAAGGGAAGACAACCATCAAGAGAGATTGTCTAAGAAGGTTTCTGCACTTTTTCTAGATCCAGCAAATAAAAGCTCTGATTTTTTTTCCATATTAACCCACACTTTAAGTGTTTTACTGTTTTCTGACATTATAACTTTATATGTAGTTTAAGAAAATAGAAAATGCCTGTCAGAAAACAGCACTTTATAGCTATAGATTCAACATAGTTTTGGCCACTAATTCTCATTGATTCTCAGCAAATAAAACAGGCTGTTTTGTTTCAAAGTAGTACAAGTAGTCAAATTTTGTACCATGTAATGTTTCTATTTTGTCTGCATTTAAGTAGGAGTTTATCGACACTGAATGGCAATAAAAAATCAGTCATACACTAATATTTGTTGGAACACCTTTAGCTTCATATTCATTGTGGCATCGTTTCCACAAGCTTCTGCAATCTCAATACTTTTTTTTTTGTCCAGAGTTGTGTTCATTTTTCACCAAGGTGATTTGGACCATTGCATAAAGTCTTCTCCAGCACAACCCAAAGATTCTCAATGGAGTTCAGGTCTGGACTCTGATGTCTTATGCGCCCTGAATTACTCTTTCACAGTTTGAACCCAATGAATCCTTGCATCATCATATTGTGGGCAGCACAGTGGTCAGTATGTAGAGCCCTGTGATGGACTTGCGACCTGTCCAGGGTGTGCCCCACCCCTCAAACAGTGACTGCTGGACATGAAGTGGGTAAAAGATAATGGATGGATTGTCATGTTGGAACATCCCTGTGTCATCAGGGAAGAGAAAACCCATCCATGGAATAACATGGTCAGTATATTCAGGTAGTCAGCAGATGCCATTCTTTGGGATGAACCTAGACCTGACCAACTGCAGCAAACTCACATCACAGCACTATACCCACAGTGCACAGTAGGCACTAGACATGATGGGTTCATCACTTCAGACACCTCTGTGATGCACCCCTCACTCTGGAACAGGGTCAGTCTGGACTCCTCAGACCAACAGACCTTCTTCAGAGTCCAATCTTTATGCTCCATAGCAAACTGGAATAGTTTTTCCCCCAATTATGGGCCCTAAATACTCCATCCAAAGCAGTGAAATTTGCTTTCATCGATGCCGTTGTGTGATGAAAATTGCGTCATTTGCTCACGGAGCAGCTTTATCTACCCCCTCTCAACACAAGGTCCCGGGCGGAACCTTTTCCCAAAGGGGAATGTGCCAAGTATTGTGAACTGGTCAGAAGTTTGTGGGTGTATTTGTTTATGCAGGAAAGCCTTCAGGCAGCAATGGTGGCATTTTGCTTCCATTATTTTGCTTCTATATATCGGCTGTTGTGTGTCCAAACAACATGGAGAGTTTTGAGGAGCACTCTTTTAGACACTATAGCACGGACGTCGTGCCTGAAGAAATCCATCTAGCAAAAAGTGTGGCGCTCTATCGTGACAAATTTGTGGCCAAACTGCAGATATCAGAGTTGAGACTTCAGCAAAAAGACAATACACGCAGTGACGTGTACAGCTGCAGGAGTTTCCCTGGAGCTCTGCTTTGTGTGTCTCATGAGCCATGAAAGGTTTGCGCTAAAACAAACACTGGGCAACCACATGACCAGGAGTCAGTTGTTTGGCTTTGGATTGGGTGTTGGGCCCTTTAGCTTCACTGATAAGTGGTTTTCTTGTGGTTTCACAGCTGTTTACTTCCTTTTGTACACAGCAAAAATGGTAGAGTTAACTTAACACCCAGTTGTTAATTTCAGCACCAACAAAGTGTCTTTATGTGTCCACACTCACTGTTGTTAAAATAACATTTGTGAAAGTGTTAAATTTTAACACCCATTTTTTGTTAATATCACACCAACTAAGGTAAAATGGAGTCACCCTTCACTGACCAGGAAGTACCACTCACTCATGGTGTCGATTTGTGGCCAAAAACACAAACTTAAACTTGAACAACTTTATCAAACTGAACAAGAAAACTAACCAGAACAACTCACTTTTACTCTCATGAACGTCTTTAATTAGTCCATGGGCTAGGGTGGTTCACCATGCTCCCCCCCCACAAACTACTGAATTTCTCTGGTATATTCATGTATCCCAGGGTCCAGTCTTTCAGAAAATGCATGTTAACAGAAAAAGGTTGGGTCTCACTGCCCCCCAGGGACCCCTTTTTGGCCTTTTCTATTGTGGCCATCAAAATTAGGGGTACAGGGAACTTAACTGCCAATAACTTTGGTATAAACCAACCAAAATTTAAAAACAAGGTATCAGCAGATTCGCATTGATTAGCTCTTCGATTAAGGAAATATCTGCTTGATGATGTCATCCGGGGGGTTCAAACGGTCAAACCCCAGCAGAAGATGAAAATTTTCATCTTTTTAGTCTGTGGGTTAGGGTGGGTCACCATGCACACCCCACTAATGAACTTCTCTGGTATTTTCATTTACCCGAAGGTCCACTCTTTCAAAAAATGCATGTTAACAGAAAAAGGTTGGGTCTCACTGCCCCCCAGGGACCATTTTGTGACCACACCCCTTTTCCATTGTGACCATCAAAATTAGGGAGACAGGAAACTTAACTGACAATAAATTTGCTATAAACCAACCAAAATTTAAAAACAGGATATCAGCAGATTTGTACTGACTAGCTCTTCGATTTAAATGACATTTCATTAAACAAATTTGCAAACAATGATGTCATCAGCAAGTCAAAAGGTCACAACCCCAACAGAAGATGAAAATTTTCATCTTTTTAGTCTGTGGGTTAGGCTGGGTCACCATGAACACCCCACTACTGAACGTCTCTGGTATTTTTATGTACCTTATGGTCCACTCTTAAAAAAAAAAGCATCTTAACAGAAAAGCATTTGGGTCTCACTGCCCCCCAGGGACTGCTTTTTGGCCACGCCCCTTTTCCATTTTGACCATCAAAGTTAGGTATATACAGGAAACTTAACTGCCAATAACTTTGCTATAAACCAACGAAATTTTAAAAACAAGGTATCAGCTGATTCAAATTGATTAGCTCTTCAATTTAAATGACATTTCCTTAAACAAATATGTGCTCGATGATGCCATCAGGGGTTAAAATTTCACTACCCCAACAAAATACGACAATTTTCATCTTTTTAGTCTGTGGGTTAGGGTGGGTCACCATGCACACCCCAGAACTGAACTTCTCTGGTATTTTCATGTACCCTAGGGTCCACTCTTTCAAAAAATGCATGTTAACAGAAAATAATTTTTGTCTCACTACCCTAAGGGACCGCTTTGGCCACACCCCTTTTCCACTGTGACCATCAAAATTATGGGTACAGGAAGCTTAACTGCCAATAACTTTGCTATAAACCAACCAAATTTTAAAAACAAGGTATTAGATGATTCATATTGATTAGGTCTTTGTTTTAAATTATGTTTCATTAAACAAATTTGCGCTCGATGATGTCATCGGGGGATTCAAGGTGTCACTACCCCAACAAAATATGAACATTTTCATCTTTTTAGTTTGTGGGTTAGGGTGGGTCACCATGCACATCCCATGACTGAATTTCTCAGGTGTTTTCATGTACCCTAGGGTCCACTCTTTCAAAAAATGCATGTTAACAGAAAAAAAGTTGGGTCTCACTGCCCCCCAGAGACCGCTTTGGCCACACACCTTTTCCATTGTGACCATCAAAGTTAGGGGTACATGGAACTTAACTGCCAATAACTTTGCTATAAACCAACCAAATTTTGCATACAAGGTATCAGCAGATTCATATTGATTAGGTCTTTGATTTTAATTACATTTCATTAAACAAATGTGCAAATATGTCATCAGAGGGTCAAAATGTCACAACCCCAACAGAAGATGAAAATTTTCATCTTTTATCTGAGTTTACAACACAGATCCTAAACATTCAACTTTCTTAGCCTGTTCATGCACCTAAAGATCCACTTATTCAGAAAAAAGTCTGTTTACAAAATTGAAGTTGTAAGTACTACTCCACAGGGTCCAGTTTTTGACCACACCCCTACTCATTGTATGCACAGTTCAGAATTTTCAGGATCTCAAACTTACATGTAGATTCACTATGGCAGAATAAAATGTCATAAATCTGGTGTTAAATGATAGTCGTGAATGATTGACGTGGTCTCTCACTTAGATGTGCTTTTGTTGATTATTTATGCAACAGATCATGTTGCCAGCCAGGAGTTAAAAGTAATACATAAGACTTGAACTTACTGAATCACTCACAGCAGAGTGAATCATCTCCTTCCCATTTGTCTCCAAACTTACCAAATCCCTCTTAGTAAGCCTCACTGTTTTGAAAGATCTTCATGCTTTTATTGCTTAAAGCGACCAAAAGACTGGAAATTGTTCCAATCAAATAAGGAAATGTTAAAAAAAATTAATGGACCAAGGTGGTCAGAACAAATGTCAGTATGTGGCTACAACTTAGGAAAATTCAATATCTGCATACATGTTACAGGGCTAACTCAATCCTTCTAACCAAAAATGTGTTCTGCTCTGCTAGTTCTACATGCCTACACAGAATGTGACAGTACAAGTGCCTTTAAAGGAAAGGGGAAAGTGAAAGGCATGAAGCGCCTTCAGAACAATGAGACTTACCAAGAAGCATTTGGTAGGTTTGGAGACAAATGGGACATAGATGATGCACTCTTCTGAGTGTGAAGTTTACTTGTGTTATGTATGGTATACTATTAGACATAAAGCTGTATTAAACTGATGCATTATTTTCTCCAATTTTACATTAATTCTTCTTTAGAATGGGTTGAAGTTCAAGCTAATCAAAGAATAACTCTGTGAAAGCCTTTCAGTTTTAACAAATACTTGTTTCTGAATGTTCACCAATGGTCTAATGTGTTACTTTTAACTCCTGGCTGGTGACATGGTCTGTTGCATAAATAATCAACAAAAGCACATCTAAATGAGATACCATGACAATATCTATCATTTAACACCAGATTTATTACGTTTTATTCTTACATGGTAAATCTACATATAAGTTTGAGATCCTGGAAATTCTGAACTGTGCATACAATGAGTAGAGGTGTGGTCAAAAACTGGTCCCTGTGGAGTAGTACCTACAATTTTTTTTTCATTAACAGACTTTTTTCTGAATAAATGGATCCTATGGTGCATGAAAAGGCTAAGTAAGTTGAACATTTAGGATCTGTGTGGTAAACTCAGATAAAAGATGAAAACTTTCATCTTCTGTTGGGGTTGTGACAATTTGACCCTCCGATGACATAACTGTTTGCACATTTGTTTAATGAAAAGTCCTTTAAATTGAAGAGCTAATCAATACAAATCTGCAGATACCTTGTTTTTAAAATTTGGTTGATTTATAGCAAAGTTATTGGCAGTTAAGTTCCCTGTACCCCTAATTTTGATGGTCACAGTGAAAAAGGGTTGTGGTCACAAAGTGGTCCCTGGGGGCAGTGAGACCCAACCTTTTTCTGTTAACATGCTTTTGTTGAAAGAGTGGACTCTAGGGTACATGAAAATACCAGAGAAGTTCCATGTGCATGGTGACTCACCCTAATCTACAGACTAAAAAATGAACATTGTCATATTTTGTTGGGGGTAGTGATACTTTGAACCCCCCGATGACATCATCGAGCGCATATTTGTTTAATGAAACATTATTTAAAACAAAGAGCTAATCAATATTAATCATTTGATACATTTTTTTTATTTGGTTGGTTTATAGCAAAGTTATTGACAGTTAAGCTTCCTGTCCCCCTAATTTTGATGGTCACAGTGGAAAAGGGGTGTGACCAAAGCGGTCCCTGGGGGGCAGTGAGACCCAAATGTTTTTCTGTTAACATGCTTTTTTTTTTTTTAAAAAGTGGGCCCTAGGGTACATGAAAATACCAGAGACGTTCAGTAGTGGGGTGTGCATGGTGACCCACCCTAACCCACAGACTAAAAAGATGAAAATTTTCATCTTCTGTTGGGGTTGTGACCTTTTGACTTGCTGATGACATCATTGTTTGCATATTTGTTTAATGAAATGTCATTTAAATCGAAGAGCTAGTCAGTACGAATCTGCTGATATCCTGTTTTTAAATTTTGGGTGATTTATAGCAAAGTTATTGCCAGTTAAGCTTCCTGTCCCCCTAATTTTGTTGGTTACAATGGAAAAGGGTTGTGGTCACAAAATGGTCCCTGGGGGGCAGTGAGACCCAACTTTTTCCTGTTAACATGCATTTTCTGAAAGAGTGGACCCTAGGGTACATGAAAATACCAGAGAAGTTCAGTAGTGGGGGGGGCATGGTGACCCACCCTAACCCACAGACTAAAAAGATGAAAATTTTCATCTTCTGTTGGGGTTGAGACACTTTTGACCCACTGATGACATCATTGTTTGCATATTTGTTCAATGAAATGTTATTTAAACCAAGGAGCTAGTCAGTACGAATCTGCTGATATCCTGTTTTTAAATGTTGGTTGGTTTATAGTAAAGTTATTGCCAGTTAAGCTTCCTGTCCCCCTAATTTTTATGGTCACAATGGAAAAGGGGTGTGGCCACAAAGTGGTCCCTGGGTGGCAGTGAGACCCAACTTTTTTCTGTTAACATGCATTTTTTGAAAGAGTGGACCCTAAGGTACATGAAAATACCGGAGAAGTTCAGTAGTGGGGGGGGGG
>NW_013952666.1:321218-323184 GCF_001266775.1 Austrofundulus limnaeus
GTAGTAGTGTGCACGGTGAGCCACACTAGCCCATGCACTACATAGTTATAAACATGCAAACACATAATTTCTACAAGATTACCCAGCATTCCTTGCTGTGAAAATACTAGTCTATCTGACATGAGGTGGAAGAGGGCAGGGCTTTTCAGATTACTTCTTTCAACACTGCGTGGTGTTAAATAACAACACTGTTAAGTGTTATATAAAACTTAACAGTGGGTTGAGCTTATTTAACACTGTCCAGTGTTGTCAAAGAAATTAGACGTTACTACATATAGTACATAAAGTTTACAATACAACACTGAGGAAATCAACACTGAATTAACACCAACACTGGGTGTCAGTTTACTCACAAGGTGTTAAAATAACACTAGGGAGTGTTAAATCAACACCCAAAAGTTTAACACTGAAATTTTAACACTCCTGTGTGTGTGGAAATGTTCTTACTTTCACTATTAAACATTGTTTTTTGTTCTTGTGCCAGCTTTACAGGACCAGTGTCTGTGTGTTATTCACCGCTGCATTGGGTTTAGTGTTGAATTAAACATTAATGTAAAGAAGGATATTACATATCATATATCATAACAAAGCTTGAAACTAACGTTTTTCACTTTTATTGCCCAGTACTGCTCTTCGGTGACTAATAAACACAGATAAAAATGTAGTGTTTATGTGTTCATTAAGTTCTACTTGTGTAGGTATTTTCTGGAAGTCACTGAAAACAATGAGCAGAATTGAGAAAAAAAATAAAGCTTTTTTTCATTCTTTATCTTTTTGTCGAGTCGCCCAAAGAGAACAACAGTATAATCTAAAGATGAAAAAAAACAACAAACAGTGTTTATGACTTTGTTTTTTTCACAGAGGGGCCTTCTCCTACGTAAAGAGAGTCACGCTCAAGAAGGAAAAAACTGATTTTGCTGCAAAATTCATTTCTGCTCGGGGAAAGCGGAAAGCCTGGGCCCTCAGAGAGATGGAGCTGCTGTCAGAGCTGGACGACGAGAGGATTGTTTTCTTTCACGACGCTTTCGAGAAGAAGAACATGGTGGTGCTCATTACTGAGCTGTATCCTTTTAATTTTGTTTGAGAGTTTAGGTAAATGTTGGATTTAATTTATTTATTTATTTATTCATTTATTTTTGGTGGGGGGCAACATTACATAGAGCTGCAATTTTGAACACTAGAGCGTTTCAGTATCCCTCAACAGCAAGATCCAAACCGTTGATCTTAATGTCTTCTGCGATGCCCTGCAGGCATGAACAAAGCAGCTTCTCTCTGACTCACTGCTGCTCGGAGGAATTAGTAATGGATAGCCTGTGTGGGAGTTTTGCTCATTTATAATTTATTTTTCCTGTGCCTCCCCCCTTGGTATATGCAGTTAAGTCTCTGCTCTTTTATTTGTTTATTTTCCCCCTCAACTGCTGTGTGAAGATGTCACGAGGAGCTGCTGGATAGAATGACCAAAAAAACAACAGTCCAGGAAGTGGAGGTCTGTTTGCATCTGCTCATCATGTGTTGTTACTATACCAACGTAGCAATGTTTGTCTGGCCCTGTTCTGACCCACACAAGGCATTAAATCTCAGCCCAGGTACAGCAAAGAATGATGGCCCTTTGGTGGCCCAGATGTGGTTTGCCAGAGGTGGTCCATGCATTGGGCCAGCACCACATAAACCAAACCACAACTGGCCCAGTTGTGGAATGCCATCATCAAAACAGAGGCAACATTACCAGATCTGGGTCTGCGTGCTTTCTTTGGTCATCCATTTTTCATTTTCAAATCCATATTATGTAAAAGTAATTATATTTTGTTTTATTGTTTCAAATCAAAACATAGATTTGCAAAAAATAAGAAACAGAAAAACTGCATCTTCGTATTCTTCTGAAACTTCATTGTGCTCTGTACAATGACAATGAAGCATCATCAATCAATCAATCAATCAATCAATCAATCAATCAATCAATCAACCA
>NW_013952666.1:323243-330285 GCF_001266775.1 Austrofundulus limnaeus
CCAACCAACCAACCAACCAACCAACCAACCAACCAACCAACCAACCAACCAACCAACCAACTTACCAACCAACCAACCAAACAGTCAGTCAGTCCGTCAATCAAACTGAAAGTTGTCTGTTTTTCTAGTTCTCATTCTTTGCTAATTTTTTTCTATTCTAAAGGAAGAAAAGAAATGTAACTCGTTCCACATTATATTTGATTTGGAGTATGAAATGAAAATGTTTTTGATATCTGTTTTTAAAATGAAAAACAAATGACCAAAAAGTACAGACCTGCCATGTGGGGATATTATGTAACAAGACTTCGTTGTTTATTCCCTCATCTGTTACTTTGCAGATTCGCAGTTGTGTTCTTCAGATTTTGGAGGGTCTTCATTATCTTCATCAAAAAAGTGTTGCTCATCTTGACGTGAAGGTACCTTCATCTCACCTTTGGTTCATCAATACTTGTGTCAAAGCTTGCTTATTATGAAATATCCCTGTTTTCGCGTATGCTTGTTTGTTTTAGCCTGAAAACATCTTGATGGCAAACCCGGGGAGTGACCATATCCGTATCTGTGACTTTGGAAACGCTGTGAAATTGGATGCTTCGGAGGAGTACTACTCCAAATATGGCACACCGGAGTATGTTGCTCCTGAGATTGTTAACCAAACTCCTGTTTCCCAGGCAACAGACATATGGTAGGCCACCTGTTCCCTGGCATGGAGCATTGACTACATGCTGCAAGAAATATTATGCATAAGCTGCGGAATCCACAATTTTTCCTGAAAATCCTGTTTAATTCCTCATTGTGCTCTTTTACAGGCCTGTCGGCGTCATCACTTACCTTTGGTATGTTATGTGGCACTTTAGTTATGCAATTTTGTCCAATAATATGTATATTTCATCATTAAAGGACAAATAAATGTGACAATTTTTATTCTAGTCTTACTGGGGTGTCTCCTTTTGCTGGTGAGAATGACAGAGCCACCGCCCTAAACATCCGCAACTACAACATAGCGTTTGAGGAAAGCATGTTTTCAGATCTCTGCAAAGAAGCCAAAGGATTTGTCATCAAGCTTTTGGTGGTGGACAGACTGTACGCAACATGTTGTTCTAATCAAACCCTTGAGAGTCTAAACTGTTAGACTTTCCCAACCTTTAATGTATCATTTTCTCTCTCCTAGGAGACCTAGTGCTGTTGAGTGCCTTCGTCATCCTTGGTTCAAGGTGAGCAATTAGTCAGCATGTCTACCTACCTGCATATCTATATATATCTACTTGTATCTATTTATATTCTCACTAATGCTCGGGATAATTACACTATTTGCTTTGCAGTCACCAACAGATAAGAGCATCAGCACAGCAATGCTAAAGGAGGTTCTTTCCAGAAGGCGCTGGCAGGTAAATTGTGTGGGTGAGACAGTTTAACATGAAAGACCGATTTTTTTAGGAATGCATATCGCCCTCTGCCTTGCTCAGAATCCACCTGCTTCAGATGTTATCATCCATTAAATGGACTTTATTAGTCATCAGTCCCAAAGAATGGCTTCAGACTGTCCTGACTGTGCCATCTAGTGGGTTCTTCATCCCTTAGAATGGCTTCAGATTGTCAGCAGGTTAGTATGAGGCATAAAGCCACTAAGGTTTTTTTTTATGCAATCTGGTTAATATGACGCATAAATCCACTAAGGTTAATTTTAGAGAAAATAACATGGGCTACAATAAAGTAGACCATTGTTGCAGGCCCAACATAGGGCAATGGGTAGAGCGCCGGACCACAGAGCGGGACAGCCAGGACTGAGACCAGGCGAGAAAACAGCAAGAAAACCGTGCCCCCCACCCCGGACAAAAAATTCATTAAAATATGTTTTTGTTGTTTACACATTCAGTGTCATTGATATATTTACCCACTATTAACCCACTAGGGGGCACTGTCGGGACAGTCTGAAGCCATTCTATGGGACTGATAACCGCTAATAACGTCCATTTAATGGACTGATAACATCAGAACCCGCTGCTCAGAATACAGTATGTGTGATGACTTTCAGCTATTACCACACCAGATTTATCTGTTGAATTCATTGAGTCATCACAAGTTTTTTTTTTTTGGTTTGCTAAGATCATTTAGCTATGGTGGCCATCTTGAACCTAAAGCAGGGATGCTCAAACGTTTTTCCTGAAAGGGCCTAAAAAGACTGACGTTTGCGTGCTAAATGCAGTAATTTAATACATAAAATACAAATACTTTTTCAATAAATTCCTTTTATTTTTAAAGATTAAGCTAGCAGCCAATGCGGTGGCAGTACAGGCAGTGCAGTACAGCCACTTATATAATCACTGGGCCAATGAATGGAATGACTTTAGGTGGAAATACTGTTTCTCCAGATGACGACCGATTACAACCCAGTAACCATGGCAAGTGCTGGTGGGCCAAATCAAATAGTTTGGTGGGCCAGTTTTGGCTCGCGGGCCCCAGTTTGGGCACCTCTGATATAAAGGTTAAGGCCCTGTCACACTAAAGTTTTAGACAACCTATGACAACTTATGAGAAGTTTGTTCAACACTGAAGACATCTACGTTGAATTTGGAATAAAAAAATCTGCTGGAAGCCTCTTTTGTACGCAGACACACAGTAATGCCAATGATTAGCTCAGATATAGAGCCTATATGAGCATTTTAGTCATAAAATTTTTACAAGTCGGCATAAGTTGTCTAAAATGTTATAGTGTGACAGAGCCTTAAATCAGTTACTTTAAAAAAATTAAGTGCATTTTTATTTGCTTGATTATGTTTAGAATAGCAAACCTCCACTCTATACATTGCTTGAGCTTACTTATATAATCTCCTTGTTGTTGTGTCTGTCCTTTTCAGCGTTCTCTCATTGGCTACAAATCCAAAATGGTAATGAGGTCCATCCCAGAGCTGCTGAATGACTCATCCAGTCACGTCTCCATTGCCGTGACCCGTCATCTAAAAGAAGGCTCCCCGCCACCTTCGTCTTCATCTGATTCAGACGCAGATGTGGACGAGCTTCCCTTTATTCCTACGCCCCTATCTGTGGTCTTCTCTGGTTCCAGAGTGTCTCTTAATGAGATCCCAGGGGAAGAGGGTGTCAGACGGTCGACTGTCGTTGATGATGGGAGGAAAAAGGACATCTTGACTGAAGCGGGCACTGCAGGAGGGGCTGGTGAAAGCATCACAGATGAAACCCCAAATGAGAAGAGGCTAGAAAGGTCAGAACAAGATGCTCTCAAAAAAGAAGCAAGTGTTGAGTCCCACGAATCGGAGACGAGAGCGAGGCGGGCCACGATGAGAAGAGGCAGCTCTGCTGATTCAGCGCTCCTTCCCAACATTGACCCCGAAGCTGGAAATGCAAATGGAGATTCTGAGGCGGGTAACAAGGGTCTAAAAAAGGCTGTTTCTATGGAGCTACCAAACCGCAGCCCGAGCCCCAGAGCTGCAAACTTAAGCCAGGAGGAATATGCCCTAAAACTGGAGCTGATGAGGCAGCGGCTGCTCCGGGGAGGGAACGTCAATAAAAAGATGAGCGGCCTGCGTGGGCCCTTGTTTGAGACACTAGGCATGGATGTGGAAAGGCAGACAGGGTCTCTTGATCGAAACCTGAGGAGATCCAGAGCGGGGTCATCAGCGCTCACCCGAGCAGCGTCCTCCGAGAGTTCTGGAGAGGACACACCAAAGACCAAAGTTTTCTGTAAAAGCGTCTCCTTCACTCAGGGGGATTCTGAGCCCATGCCCCTGCACCGAAAGTTTGGAGCCCCCTTAGAGATCCCATCTGCCTGCGGTGCAAGCGTGGAGGGGAAGAAGCTTCAGGAGGCAACGTCAATGTCTGCACTGACAGAACAACGAACACTAGAATCTTTATCTTCTTCACCAAGCGAGAAAACTTCCTTTGTATTCCCAGCAGCAGAGAAACTGGACCAACAGTGCAAAATGAACAATGTGGAAGAACATGAGGACCAAAGGACCAAAATTCAACATGCATGGACTAATAAAACTCCTATAATTGTAATAGAAGAGGACGATGGGGTGAGGAAAGACAGTCGAATGTTGGAAATGAATGAAAATAAAATTAAAGAACACAATAAAGCTGCAGCCAAAGCAAATGAGAAGAAATCTAACAGTACATCTTCATTACCCGAACATCCAGCAGTATTTGCCAAAGTAGCAACTGGAGACGGATCCCCTGTTTCTGCTTCTTTTTCATCGAACACTGATCTTCCCACCATGCCGCGCCATCCAGTGCTCCGAACAGACATCAAAGACATTGATTCAGAGGAGGTCTTTGAAGCCAGGTTTAAGAAGCGGGAGTCCTCTCTGACTCGTGGTCTCCGGAAGCTTACCCGGAACAAATCTGAGGAGAAATCACCTGTATTAAGTCGCAAGGTGGTTGAAGGAGGTGAGGAGATTTACAGGCCAGGACCAGGGGGGGCACCGCTTGAAATGGTATCTAGAGGACTACCAGAGAAATCCAAGTCTGTTCAAGATTTAAGAGAAGCGGATCGGGAAACAGGACTCGGTCTGATTGGGAGGTTCTCTCTGCGGGCCAAAAGGTCAACATCTGCTGAGAAGAAGGGGGAGAAATCAAAAGAGGGAAAGCAACCAAATGTTCAGGAAATGGCTGGAAATAAGAGGGTTTCTTGGGCTGTTGGTCGCAGTAAGTCACTGGATACAGCGGAGCTGAGTAACGCTGGGATACGAAAGCAAGAGGATGAAAGAGAGCAAGCGAAGGCCGAGGAGTCGTCGGTTTCTGCAATGAGGCGCAGATTTGAGTCTAAAGTGGCGGGTATCTCTGCCAAAATAAGGAGTCAGTCGGAGGAGAGGAAGGCCAAACAGGCAGAAGGGAGTCAGAAAGATTCAGTTCAAAAAGATCCCAATAAAGTCTCTGAATCGCCTGTGTTGGCAATGCGTCAGAAGTTTGAGAACAAAATGTCCGAAATATCTACAAAAATACGGAGTCAGTCCGAAGAGAGAAAAGTAAACGCAGAGGGCAGAAGCACACCCCTGTTTGCTCGTCATCGTCATTCCCAGTCAGAGGGGCGTGGACTCAAAGAAATGGGCATCCCTGAGAACCAGCTGGCAAAACAAACAGGTGTCACATCATCAAAGGAATCCATCGAATCCTCCTCCAGCATGCAGTCGGACAGAGCCTCGGAGAGTGACCGACGGTCACGGTGGGACAGGTGGGGCTTGACCAGGGCGAAGAAGGACAAAACTTCTTCTCAGTCTGAGTTACCTTTGTCTGTACCCAAAAACGAAGGCTCGACAAAAGGCCAGCAGTTCGTCCGCTCTGCTTCCGATTTCGCTCCAGTGTTCCACATCAAATTAAAAGACCATGTTCTGTTAGAGGGGGAATCCGTGACCCTGAGCTGCCTCCCAGCTGCCAGCCCACATCCCAAAATCACATGGATGAAAGGTAACTTTAGTTCCAGCAGGGGTGGGTTTATTAAACCTCAGGACATTTTTAACTTCTGGTAGGTATTGGCAATCACCGCTTCAAAAACCCAGAAAGCAGAGGTCCGCACATCAATGATTGAAAACACACTAACTTTTAATTGCAATACAATATGTCAGAAGGATTGTATCAATCAAAATACACAAAAAATTGTTCAAAAAGCATTCTATTAGAAAATGTTTTCAATTGGACAAAATGGAAAATGTCCTGGCTCTGTGATGGAATCTGGTCAGCAATAATTTTAGTATCACCATATTTCCAAGCGTACAAGCTTTCCAAAAATAGCCCAAGTTGTTGGTCTGAATAAAGTTTGAAAAAAAAAAAAAAAAAGAAATTTGCTCCTTTTTATCCAAAACATTTCTCTGATTCAATCTCAATCCAAAACCCAGACGAACTAGGTATCAAAATGAACCTTGTGCCATAAACTTTTGAAAGTGCAAAAACAGAAACTGGTGCACTCAAGACAGCACTGGACCATCGAAACTGGGGTGATTTCCATTTGCCATGAAAATGGCACTTAGAACAGAAATAGACCCATATTTGTTCTAACATGGAACAAAAACAAGTGATAAATGGAAAAGGCTGATTTTATCAGAATGACACGAACTTACTCTAGACCTGTAATAATGGGTCAAATAATTTAATAATTTTTCTACCTTCAATATTTGTCCCAAAGGCAATTTTAAGGCTAAATTATCGTTTTTCCAAGCAAGCTAATTAGCTAAAATACTCTGAGGTGTTTTACATAGTGCATTAGCAAAAAGTAAGGTTTGTGATAATGAGGTAACATACAGAATACTAAAGACCTCAAAATGCCATCTTTTCAAATTTGGTTGGCTTGTATACTCTAAAAGATATTGTTTTACCCAAACCCACTCTGTGCTGAAAACTGTTCATTGGAATTGAAGATGATTTTCAGTGATTTCTTTTTGACACAAAATTAATGTTAGAGCAAGAAAAAAAACCACACACAGCTGTTGTAAACTTTTTAATTTGAGCACCAGTACCTAATTTGCATATTTTTGCAGATCGGAAACCACTGGATGTGATGGATGACAGAATCAAACTCGTCTCTCACCCGGATGGCAGACAGCTCGTAACAATCCAGAAGTTGTGTCACAGGGATGCTGGAGTGTACGAATGTGGAGCTACCAACCCCATCGCCACCATCACCACCTCCTGTGCAGTTTCTATTGCTTGTGAGTCGTTTATTGTTCTCCCCTGGCTTCCTTCTGTCGTGCTATAAAATGAGGAATTTGGGAATAATTCTGCGTCAATTTGTGAGGAACATGAGCAATTCATTAGCATTTCAAAGTCACACATTTATTTTTTGTGATATCAAATTTTGTATCATTGAATTTTAATTGCATCGGGATTAGTGAGATTTCTTGTACAAATAAAAGGAGAATTAATGTGAACCCATTAACTTTACAGTAGATTAACCTAATGGATTTTCTACTTTTCTCTTTTTTCATCTATTAGGAACAAGCTATGCTTTCACTGCCATTTTTATCATTGCCACCTACTGTAGCTGCATCATTCAATGGAGGGTTAGGACAGATATACTGTATATACAGTATATATA
>NW_013952666.1:331053-332733 GCF_001266775.1 Austrofundulus limnaeus
TGTGTGTGTGTGTGTGTGTGTGTGTGTGCATGCTTATAAATAACATAATTACCAAATAACAAATTAGGGCAAAATAAGCTCTTTTTCAAAAATGTAGCAAACATTATGAAGGGTGCTTTAAATTTTGACTTTAAATGTAACAAATGTAAGTCTTTTTGTAGCAAGTACCTAATTTGTCACTTTCTTCCTCTAACTTTTCATCTGTCACTTTTCATTATTTTGCTCGACTGCTCCAGCTGTTCCCAAACGCCCAGGGACCCCTGAAGTAGCCCAGACCTACAACAACACGGCTCTGGTGCTGTGGAAGCCAGCGGACACCAAATCTCCATGCAGCTACTCTCTGGAAAGAAAAGCAGAAGGTGAGAGAGTCAGGATGTAATATGTAAGCTGTGAATGTTTTTTATTGTCACTGAGATTCCGAGGCTCTAAAAGAGGGAGCTGCATGTGAGGACTGCTGGTGCTTCCAACACTATACATGTAAATGAAACAGATTAAGACCTCAAAAGATGCTTTTATTGAGCTTTTGTAATTAATGTGTTGAATAGAAATTTATCCACAGAATATGTTGTGAGTTGTTGAACTTTTCTGGCTGTGATGTCTCACTTAATCTTAACTTTTACAAGAAAACTCTGAAACAGGTGTAAAATAACCTGATAAATGTATATTTTTATTAAAGTTTTTACTATGCCTGCATACAAAGCTACTTCTAATTGATTACTTTTCTGTAAGACAATGAGTAATAGCTTATGTTGGCCAATAGCACCATCTAGTGTTCATTGTTTTAACTGCAATATGTTTTCAAATTAGACAAAAACAAAAAAAAGAGAAATAAGAGCAGTTACTTTAACCCCCATTTTTCTGCAGGTGATTCTCACTGGGTGACTGTTGCCACTGGGATAGCTGACTGCTACTACAATGTCACTGACCTGCCAGCAGGTGGCCCCTTCAGGTTCAGGGTGTCCTGCGTCAACAAGGCCGGGCAGGGTCCATACAGCAGCTGCTCTGCTGTAGTCAGCCTGGACTCAACAGGTGAATGAATAGTGAGGAGGACGTTGAAAAAGAACTAGAATAGTTCCTGGAGAAAGTTTGAGAGGATTGCCAGCTGTGCAACTCGTCCTGTTTTTAGTTTGTGTTTGCTGTTTAAAACTTGTTTTGGCTTTCATCCTAAAGATGTATTTAATCCACATAATTCAGCCAATCTGCACAAAATTGCCCATGATCAATCCTTATCCACACCCCAACAGGCCAATGCCACCAACACACACACACACACACATCCTTGTATTCGCATCAAACTGAGGACATTGTATTGACTTCCATTCATTTTTGTAACTGTAAAAGATTTTCTGTTAATTTCTTCACAAACCGTGTAAAAGATAAACATCCAGCAGGTAAATAAATCACTTCCTGTTTTGAGTGGGCAGAGCTAAGGTGATGTCACCAAATGACCACATGAGTGTGATGAATTAAATTACAAAATTAGCAGATAAACCACGAACAAAATGAGATACTGGCTAAAGAGGGCCAAAAACCTCTACAAATCACCAAAATCCACCAAAAACCATGGAAGAGGAGTCTAGGAAAGCTGAAAACCTCTCAAAACCATCAACCATCAAAATCATGTTAAAGGTGTGCAGTACGGCCAAAACACTTTTAAAACAGTCTAATATACATATATAT
>NW_013952666.1:333893-350627 GCF_001266775.1 Austrofundulus limnaeus
CTGCAGGAGATTGTCTTGACCATGTCTACATGCCTAAATGCACTGAGTTGCCGCCATGTGATTGGCTGATTAGAAATTAAGTGTTAACGAACAGTTGGACAGGTGTACCTAATAAAGTGGCCTGTGAGTGTAAACCCCTCAAAAGCAGCTAAAACTGAAAAAAAAAACTGATTGGTAAGAAACACCTCATTGTGGCAAAAAAATGAAAAAAAAAATCATAACAGATTGGTAGGAAACTCCTCAAAAGTGTCTAAAATTTAAAAATAAATAAATAAACAATAACATAACCGATTGGTAGGAAACCCCAACAAACACATAAGGCCAAAAAACAACTGAGCAAGCCCACCTGTCAAACAAAAAACACCTATGAGTACATTAGGGCCCACCGCCATGCATGCCTGAGTTTTAAACAAAGATTTCATGTTAGCTGTCTGCTCAGCTTGTTTTGCAGATGACTCACCTACCGTCACACCATATTTCAGCTCAATAAATATAAATTTGAACAAGTTACAGCCATACGTGTTTACTAAGGACCGTTAGCTGTGGTGGTCATCTTGAATCGAATTAACTCCAAAAGTTTGAGTTGTAAATATACATTCGATTATTACTTTTTGAGAGTTTAATTAAAATTCATCTAATGGTTTATGATATATTTTGCTAAAAATAAACAAAACAAAAGTACATTGACAAAGTTGTTGAATGTGACAAAATCAGATACATACGTTAGAAATGTATGCAACTAAAAAACTGCCAACATTTTATCCAAACAAATGACAGACATGCAAACATTTGCATAAAAGTTAATTAAATACAAGCAAAAGTACCAGATTAATAAAACTGATATAATGTGCCTAAACTTAATGAATAAACAATAAAGAGATCCAAAATGACCCCAAAGAAACTACAAAAGGACTCGATTGCTCATAGCTATGGACACATAAACACTTGAAAGCAAAAAAGACAAAACTACTTTGCACAGAAAATTACAAACTGACCAAAATAAACAGAATAAATAATCATGAATAGATACAAATAACAACAAAGGACAAAAACATATGCAAAATAACTCCAAAAAATTACAGTTGTAGACAAAACGACTACAGATCCTGTCTATTAGTTTTTCTGGATCCATCAAATTTTGCAAATTTAGAGGTCTTGTCTGATCTCAGGTGTTCTTTTGTTTTCTTATCTGTTCATGCAAACATATATAATAAATAAAGACATTTAACTATAAACAATAAGACCAGATGGTAACATGAAATAATAAGAGCTTTAGAGAGAAACTAATAAAACTTGAAAGAATGTTCAACTAATAATCCAAATGTTAAACATTTCGTTAGCCTCATAGCATACAGGTCCTTCTCAAAAAATTAGCATATNAGGACCTGTATTTGCCCAAGACATATTTGGTCACAAATGCCTTAGGCATAGACTGTATGCTATGAGGCTAATGATATACAGTATGTGTTTGTCCAACAGCTGAAGGAGGTTCACCTGCAGTTGCTGTAGTAAAAACAGTCGCAGCCCCTCTGGAGCCAGAGTTGGTCCCTCAACTCAGACCAGTCCAGGACAAGGACAACAGAACAGCCTCCACCCTCACCTCCTCTGCGGTCACCACCTCCTCTCCATCTTTTGAACCCCTTCCATCATCAGCTACTGAAGACAGTCAAAAACTAAGCACCCCACTTCCTTTGTCTCCCACGATAAAAACCTCTCCATCCTTTGCCCTTCCCAAAACCCAGAGTCCAGTGAACGTGGTGACCCCAATGACCCAGAAACCATCACCTCTTGTAACCCCGCCCTCCACCCCGATGAAACCTGCCGTGGCCTCGGTGCCCACCTACATTCCCACGACTGCTGCCACTGCTCGTGTGGCTCCTACTCCTGTGTCTTTCTCCCCGCAAGTGCTCCAGACCTCCAGTCTGAGCCCCATCGGAGAGGGACCGAGTACCCCTACCAGAGGAACACCATCGGGACGAACCACACCCTCCACTGCTCTACGTCAGGGGGTTCCACAGAAACCATACACGTTCCTGGATGAGAAAGCCAGGTAAGACACCATCATTGCCAGAAATCACAAATGAATTAAAGGCCTAACACTCCTTGAAGAAAGATGTATCACCACTGCATTATGTGACAAACATTTTAACTGTATAGTTTTATACTTATAGCTGTTTTGGTCAAACCTTGAGAATAACATTCTCACATTCAATATCACAAAATCTAATAACTAGACTAAAGTATGTATTGAGGATGACATTTAGCTACTGCGACTACACCAAACTTTAGCTCAGTATCTATAAAACTTACCAAGACATAGTTGTTGTTTTTTTCACATTTGATTGGCTGTGGCCACATCTAGAATTGGGTTGGCTCCAAACGTTACATGAGTTCTCAAAGACGTACCATCAAGTTATTATTTTCTGAAAGTTTTAATAAAATCCATCCACTGGTTCACGGGACTTTCTGCTAAAACTCAGACTTACAAACATAGAGACACAAGCAAAAACTTTATCACATGCCTTTCTGCTGGTAGTTATTAGGGTTGCAAAAATCTGGTCAAATATGAAAAATATCTGTAACAATTTAATGTATTTAATGACAGTTATAAACCTGGAATTTAAAACATTCATAGTTGACCCTTGACATGGATTTTAAATACAGTTTTGGGGAAAATATAAACTATGTTGCCTGGACATATGGACACGTGTACGGAGATAAATTGGTCCCAAAATATTTTGAGGGTGCGCAACAGCATTGGAGCACACACAACAAAACTTGCACAAGCGTGTGAATCAGCATATGCGTGCGAATGTGATTTTGAGACTTTCTTATCACTTCAGATTCCCACGGGTAAGGCTGTTTTCAGGGCTGGTGAAAAGCTGGGACATCTGAGCCTTACCACATCTCTTTACTGGATGAATCCTTGAAAATGCCTGAATTTCAATGTGTTTTCAAGGTTTCAAAAGGGCTTGATTTCTGCATGGTCCTTGACAGTGCTTGACATGCACAGTTTTGTAATAAAAAGCACTCTAAAAGTCTGATTAAAAACCTCAGTTTGATATTTTAATGCATGCACATTATAGAGAGCGTTCATTTTGCCTTTGTTGAAATCTCAGAAAACTGTCGCTCAGAGTGGGTTTGCTCCTTTTCGTAATACCAGTGTTAGCAGTAGAGCTCACCTGATCGAAATACGAGCCACTTGACTGGCAGCGTCCTCTGCTATGAAGTAGACCTACATTGAGCATGTAACTGTCTTGTTAGTCACGCACATCTCGGTTGAGCAAGAGAAAACAGCCTGCCAAGCAGTTACCATTTAATGATCACTGGCTCAAAAACACCAGCTACAAAACATGGCTGAAACGAGAACCTGTGAAACCTGCAGCTGTTCACAGTTGGAGAGTCTGTGCTCATGAGCCATGATGCAAAAGTAGTGGGAGGGTATCCTTAATAAATGAATGGCTATTCCTTTTGTGAAAAAACTACCAGGAAAATGTATTTTTATGGTAATATATATATTTATTCTGAAAAATTTTCAACATACTCATTTTAGGTTATTTCAGCTGTACAGCCCACAAAATTGTAATTTTTGGAATCCTGTAATGTCAATGTAAAGGCGCTCAAATCTTTTTGAGACTAATTTATCTCCATACACCGACATGCAGGGGTCAGATGGAATTAAAATAAACGAAATGTAACATTTTCTGTACAGACTGTAAATTTAGACATTTGAATATATATACAGTATATATTTTGTTTTGCACTTTGTCGTTTTTCTCATGTGCATACAATGAAAACATTTTTATAAGAGTTGTCCAGATGAATTAAGAAAAGGATTACAGCAACATAAAAGGAGAAGTCCTAGATAATGAGACATTTTCTTTGCAACCCTGGTTGTTATTTGATGTTTCTACTCTTCTGTTTTAATTTAAAGAACCTGTTTCATCTTCTTTCTTCAGGGGCCGATTTGGAGTGATTCGTGAGTGCCGTGAAAACGCAACGGGCAAAATCTTCATGGCAAAAATCATTCCCTACAGTCCGGAGACGAAGCAGGATGTGCTAAAGGAGTACGAGGTCCTGAAGTCCCTTCATAACGAAATGATCATGTCCCTGCATGAGGCCTACGTCACTCCGCGCTACCTGGTTCTGGTGGCCGAGTACTGTACCGGCAAAGAGCTGCTCTACAGCCTCACGGACAGGTAGGATGGAGGATCTTTCACCTGACGCTGAGACGCTTTGACTCCAAGAAACTGACATGATTCTTCTTCTCTTTTTTTTTTTTGAACCTACTTCAGGTTTCGGTACTCTGAGGACGACGTAGCGGGCTACCTGGTGCAGATCCTTCAGGCTGTGGAATACCTCCACAACCACCGAGTCCTCCACTTAGACTTGAAGTCCGACAACATCCTGGTGACCAACCTCAATGCTGTGAAGATTGTGGACTTCGGCAGTGCTCAGATCTTCAACCCCCTCAACCTGAAACCTCAGAACTCTGAAGCGGGGACACTGGAGTACATGGGTGAGAGTTGATTCCAAATATTATTCCAATGTTTGGATTTGTTTCTACAATTTGATTTTTTTCCCCTAATGAAACAAAAACAACACGGTAATCCTCTTAAAATGTTTCTTGACAAGCTCCTGAGATGATAAAAGGTGAAGTTGTTGGGCCTCCTGCTGATATTTGGACTGTTGGAGTTGTCACCTACATCATGTAAGTTTTACTGTAGGGATTTTTAACGGCGTTTACCCTTTAAATTACATTTGTTTTATGTGGATTAGTGTTACATGAAGACATTTTGATGATTCCTTCTTCTCTGATTTTCTAAACTAAGTGCTTACTTCTCTCTACTGACACTAAAAACAATGTAATTTGTTTTTATAAAATTCATCCCTGGTCCAGACTTCTGCTGTACAGGATTCCTATTAGATTCCTTAAAGGAATGCATGACACCCACCAAATTAGGTGTCTAGGTTTTAAAGTTGTTGCATGATCAGTTGGGGCTCAGGGTTTGTGGTTGAGGTGACTCTCAGCTACTACCACACCAAATTTTAGCTCAGTGTCTGTAAGAATGACTGAGGTATAGCCATTTTTTGCATTTTCTAAGATTAATTAGCTGCAGCGAGCATCATGAAGTTCACTCAGTTGTAGTCGTGAATCCAGTGATTATTTGCTGAAAGTTTCACTAAGATCCATCTTCTGGTTCAACACAAACAAAGGCAATAAAAAGATTGTCAATTTTTCAAAGAGGTAGGGGATCTCCAACTTCATCTGCTACTGCTTATCCATAGGTGGGTCGTGGAGGCAACAGGTCCAGTAGGAAAAACCCAGACATCCCTCCTCTCAGCTATACTTTATAGCTTGTATTGGGGAACCCTGAGATGTTCCCAGGCCAGAGAAGGTACATAATCCCTCCAGCGAGTCCTGGGTCTTCCCCAGAGCCTCCTACCAGTGATACATGCCCTGAATGCCTCTAAAGAAAGGGGTCCAGAAGGCATCCTAATATGATGCCTGAACCACCTCGACTGACTCTTTTTGATGCGGAGGAGCAGCGGCTCTACTCTGAGCTCCCCCTGATAATGACAGAACTCCTCACCCTATCTCTAAGGCAGGCAAATGTGACCCAAATCCAATTATTTCCTGACAGTTTGAATGTGACAAATCAATTATTTTTTCAACTCCGTGGTAATAAATTGGATACTTATCTGATGCGAATGCTGCTGGCTGTTTCAGGAGAATGCACCTTATTTGAGAGGAAGTTTATCTGCAGCTTCCCGTTGATAACTAATAACTAGACGAGCTGACACAAGAAAGGCAGCCCACGTTATTTGCATAATGGGGCAGAAATGCTTAGAGTTAAGTAAAAACAGGAGACAAAGAAATGTAAAAAACTACACACAAAGAGCTACAAAAAATTTTGATAAAAAGTTAGGAGATGCAAATGCATTTACAAGTAAGATGGAAAAAACATTTTTAAAAACAGTCTGATTTAAATTATGTGGTAAAATGGATAACTGAAGTTGGAAAAACATGAGGTGAAGTTCTCTTGGTGCATTTTTAGGTGTATTTAATAAGTGGGCCATTTATATAATTCTGATTTTATTTTTGATTTTGTCAGTTTTGGTCCTCCATACTTCTGCACATGTGAACTGCACCAATACTGAGGAGAGTTCATGCTGGAGTCTGATGAAAGTCACATTTATGTGAACGGCCGCGCCAAAATTTGAGCAAAAAAAGTCGGAATTGAGCATTGAGCCTGCAATGTGAACATAGCCTACGTTATTCACCATATGGAGGAAGCTTATTTCGGCTGCTTGTATCATGGAGATCGATTTCTTGATCCAAACCTCATGACCATAGGTGAGGGTTGTAATGTAGACAGACAAGCAAATTGAGAGTATCGACTTTTGACTCGACTCTTTCTTTACCTCCACCGACCGAAGCAACACCTTTTACTGAGGACGAGGCCCAATCTGTTGATCCATCTCCCGCTCCATCCTACCATCACTCGTGAGCAAGGACGATTCTTATGGTTTTTCTTGTGAAAGAAAATTAAGCGTGATTGTTTACCACTTTATGTGCTTGAACCAAACAGAAAATGCACCAATACATGGATACTGAATAGAAAAGGTTTCATACAACACCACACACAGAGCGTTCTGGCTGAAGGCAGTTTATTCTTAGTCTGCGTTCAGGCCTCGGTTTCCAGAAGTCATTTCACTATAACAGGATCTTCAAGACATGACTCCGCCTGATTTATTGCGTCATCAGGATGGCTCCTTAACACTGCTCAAGCCATGTCCTCACAAAATATTCTGATTTAATGAAGACCAATGGTTCAGTCATGCATTGAATCTGTGTTCAGGCATGGATCTACATAAAATTATAAATTCAAGCAAAATGTCACATCATAAAAGAAATTACCGTTCTCCTAATAAAAAGAATATACCATATGTAGTGTAATTAAAATCAGTATCTAAGCAAACCCCAATAAATTTCTTCACTTGGTTGCTTTGATGCAGCAGTCAACTCAAACTCCACATCTTCAAAACAGTGAACACACAGGCCTAAACAGTGCCACATTTTGTTTGAAGAAGAATAACCAAGCCAAAACATTCAAAATATGAAACAAAGGCAAAATATTGCCTCCAAATAACACAACTTGCAACCAATTGTCTGAGCTTGTCTGATCAATTGTAACAAAATGGGCACCAAAATACAACACTCGGTGCACCAGTGCTTGTCTTTGTAACCTACTACTACATTGCTTTCATCCCATTTGTTATCTTTCTATTCAGGCTGTGTCAAATTGTTCTGGATCCAGAATCCGAAAGGGTTTGATGCAAATTTGATTGATTCCAAGATATTCCAAATTTCTTCTGAAACTTGAGCCATGATTGATCTCTGAAGCTTGAGAAGAAAAGGTGTCAATCCAATGAGAAATGGTTTTTGCAAGAGTTGACTTCTGCACTGTTGGGTGATGATAAAACTGAGTGGATCCCAGTTTAGCAGGTCAAAGCAACCAAGAAAACCTGTAAATTCCTCCATTTGAGGCAAAACTCTGGAGCAGGAACAGGAGATAGGGGAGACCGGGGCTGGTTGTCACTCTTTTTACACTTTTATATATTTCTTGGAAGCAAAACATCATGTAAAAAAGAAATGTGTATCAGATGAAAGACCAAAGTCCTGGGTATATATTTTGCATTTGTGTAATTTTCATATCTTACATCAGTGCAGAGTTATGAGCAATCAAATAGAGAGAGTGAACATGGGACATTTTGCCCCACCATAGGGAAAGTTGTCTCACTATATGGGGTAAGATGTCACGCTGGATTTTGCAACTAATAAACCGAGGACAAAATTATTGTTGTTCTGTTTTTTACTCAAAAGTGAACTTGAGAGTTGAAGTCAGGCACAGAAAAGTGAGAATAGCAGTTTCTCTGTTTTTTTTCTCTTCTGGTTAACTTCTTTTCTTGGACCAGCTTTTGAATAAGGCCTAATATCTAGGGATGCACGATATATCAGTAATGATATCGGTATCAGCCGGTATTGGTCATCTTTTAGAATATTGGTATCGGTCCGATATGTAAAACGGGGCCGATAATAATGTCTGATATTGATTTCCCACTTTTTATCTTTGTGTTTCTGTTTTGGGAGGGGAGACGGTTGGTTGAGCAGCATCTGTTTGATCATGATAGTGATAATGACGCTGCATAACTAGGAATAACTGAAGTAGGGAGCCATGTCAGAGATCTGGTCATTTATTTACAGTATCAAAAAACACCCAAGTGTGTTTTTGCGGATATGTATAATATAATTTGTGTGTTTGTGTAATATCGTTAAATATCGGTTATCGGCCATGACACCAATAATTATATCGGATATCGATATCTGCTGAAATTTTCATATCGGTGCATCCCTACTAAAATCCTCTGGAGTTAATGTGTTGGTTAAGGTGATGCTGGCTTGCTAGAGACTGAATAGCTTGGTTGGTGCTTTGGCCTGGAGTATCTGGGTCAGTCCTGGGTCCTCCTGTTTGATTTATTAGCTAGGGTCACTTGCCTGACTGCCCTCAGCAGCACGTCAGTTGCTGCACTGCAGTGTTCTGTTTGCCGTTTGTAATTCCTGAAAATGTCTTATTGCTTTCTGCTCTCCTTTAAACTACCCCTTTTCTGTAAAAATAAAGTAAAAATATCATTATGACAACTAAAAGTTATTACTATAAGTAATAAGCAGATTCTTTATGTTAATTTTAATCCTTTTTGAAACTTGTCAATTTGGGGTAAGTTGTCAAATGTGACAACTTACCCCAAAATGACTGAGACAAGTTGAACCAAACTACCTTGTTTGCTAATTTGACCTCTAGCTCAAAGTTAGCTTAAAACTGAACAATGACTGAGGTATGACAGGATGCCTTAATATCTCCTCCAACAAGTCCACAAGTATCACTGTTAGGATTTTTATCCAAAAGAAGCTTATTTTGAAATATTTGAGTTGATTTTTTTTTTTGACTTTGGGTTGTGCAAAAAGGTTAACTGGTGCTCATCTCACCTTACAATGTGCTAGTCTCTTCTGCTATAGGACAAAACACCTGATCATGTGAAGGAAGAAAACTAGTATTCCATTTTTTAGTTGCGCCCTCTGGTGGAGAAGATAATTGCAATGTGACAACTTACCTGTGTGACAACAAGCCCCAGTCTCCCCTAAATGTTGTGTTGTGTTTTGTGTTTTTACATTTGGAATGAAACTCAAACTATGTTTGTTTGTGTCTTCTTCCAGGCTTAGCGGTCGACTACCGTTTGAAGATAAAAACCCTCAAAAAGTAGAGTCCAAAATTCTGATGGCCACGTTCGACCCAACAAAACTTTACCCAAATGTTTCCCAAAGTGCCTCAGCCTTTCTCAAGAAGATGTTGAGCAGCTATCCATGGTGACCGCTAACGTGGCTAACATTAAGCTGATTAAAAATAAATTAAATAACGAAGGCTGGATTTTGAACCTGTCTGGTTTTGGTTTTTCAGGGCCCGTCCCACCACGCGTGATTGCTTCACGCACGCCTGGCTGCAGGACTCCTACCTGATGAAGCTCAGGAGGCAGACCCTCACCTTCAGCTCCAGCCGACTCAAGGAGCTCCTGGTGGAGCAGCAGAGCCACCGCGCAGAGAGCGCCACCAAGCACAAGGTGCTGCTGCGCACCTACCAGGGCTCGCCGCGATCCCCGTCACCTGCCACGGCGCCGCATGTTCCCACCCCGAAGTGAGACGGCGGCGAAAAAGCTAGGACTTTTTAGATCCTAATCTAAAATCAAACACAAACAACTGCTCTTCTGTGAAGCAGCTCTGGGTGACAGATGTCAGCTTACAGCACCGCTGGAAGCATAACGCTGGATTTCATGATGTTATTTTGGGATCGTTTGGATTCAAAATACAGACAGTTGTGTGTTTCCAAGTTTGCTTTAAAACCAGCGAAAGGACACGGGAGGTAGTTTCATTCGCTCCTGATTGCACAGTCTTCATCACGTTGTTCTGAAAATGCACATTTTTGTGTTTGATTTAAATACTATTTGTTTGCTGCACGATCGGACCGGAACATTAATTACTTCTCTCGCAGTTTCGACGATTCAAAAAGTTTTAGTTTTAGTTTTTTTGCGTTTTAGTCACACTTTAAAATTTTGTTACAAAAGTTCTCTTCAGAAACATGTTTACCTTCTTTTTTTTTTCCATGTTAATTTATTTGCATGTGTGTGCGTGAGCATTTTGGATTCACTTTTCGAAATGAGCGGTAGGGCAAAGAAAGAAAAGAAAAAAAAAAACAAGTGTTTGTGGTTGATGTTAAGTCAAATTCTTTTTGTCTTGTTCTGTGATCAATTCTCAGATCTGGCTGCAAATGTATATAACTAAAAGCAGTTTGTAATGTAGATTTTTCTCTAACGTGCTGCTTTATAACCATAGTTTGTCAGTGTTACGCGTCCCGGTCAGTGCCTCAGATCATAAAATTGTTTCAAAAGTCAAAAATTGATCACGACATCCAGATGCCAAGACATAAACAGAGACATGGAGTCCTTGTAAAATTAGAATGTACTGTAACAGTGTTCCTTTTGTATGATTTTGAACAGTTGATGATTTGTAAATGTACCACTTTGCGGTGTTTCAATGTGGAAAATGATGAATAATGTTTTCATCAGCTAGTATATAATAAAGGATTGATAAATTTGGGAATAGTAAACTGTTTTGTAAGTGGTGATTTCTAGTTTTGCCTTAAATCCTGTAAAAGACTTTTGATAGTGTTTGAACACGTAGTGACAGAAAGTTCATATCACTGTTAGGAGATCTAAGACTACTTGCACATGTTGGCTTTAATATGTTATTTATTCTACTCAAAGTCAATTGTAACACATGACAACATCTAATTACTCAAAAATTGTTTGTTTATTTTTACATTTTTTCACAGCACATCACCATTTTCTTATTGACACAATGCATTTTGGGGATGATGATAGGTTACAAGAGTCAATGCTAAAAAACCTTATGTGTGACGAATTTATATTTTGTTTTTTTGTTCTGCATAATATATGGGTTTGAATTACCAATTGTGATGCTTAGTAAAGTAGCTCTGGAGCTACTGTCTTGTATACATTAGCTTGGGATCTAACACCATATACAGTGGGGTGCGAAGGTTTGGGCACCCTTGTTAATTTTCCTGATTTACCTTTACAAAATCATTGATTGTTTGAATAAATTTTTTTTTAACTATATCATATAGGGGACAAACAGTGATATTTGAGAAGTGAAATGAAGTTTATATGATTTACAGAAAGTGTGCAATAATAGTTTAAACAAAATTAGACAGGTGCATTAATTTGGGCACTGTTGTCATTTTATTGATTTCAAAACCTTTAGAACTAATTATTGGAACTTAAATTTGGTTTGGTAATTTCAGTGACCCTTGACCTCCATACACAGGTGACTCCAYTTATGAGAAAGGGTATTTAAGGGGGGCAATTGTAGGTTTTTCTCCTCTTTGTATCTTCTCTGAAGAGTCACAGCATGGGAGTCTGAAAACAAGTTTCAAACTAGCTGAAAACAAAGATTGTTCACCGTCATGGTTTAGGGGAAGGATACAGAAAGCTATCTCAGAGATTTCAGCTTTCAGTCTCCACTGTGAGAAACATTGTGAGAAAATGGAGGACCACAGGCACAGTTCAAGTCAAGGATCGAAGTGGCAGACCAAGAAAAATCTGGAATAAACAGAAGTGAAGGATGTTGAGAACAGTCAGAGTCAACCCACAGACCAGCACCAAACACCTACAACATCATCTTGCTGCTGATGGAGTCACTGTGCATCGTTCAACTATTCAGCACACTTTACACAAGGAGATGCTGTATGGGAGAGTGATGCAGAGGAAGACTTTTCTCCACCCACATCACAAACAGAGCTGCTTGAGGTATGCTAAAGCACATTTGGACAAGCCAGCTTCATTTTGGAATAAGGTGCTGTGGACTGATGAAACTAAAACAGAGTTATTTGGGCAGAACAAGGGCCGTTATGCATGGAGGAAAAAGAACACAGCACTCCAAGAAAAACACCTGCTACCTACAGTAACATGTGGGGGTGGTTCCATCATGCTGTGGGCTGTGTGGCCAGTACAGGGACTGGGAATCTTGTTAAAGTTGAGGGACACATGGATTCCAACCAATATCAGCAGATTCTGGAGACCAATGTCCAGGAATCAGTGACAAAGCTGAAGCTGCTGAAGCCGGGGCTGCATCTTCCAACAAGACAACCACCCTAAACAGGGTCAAAATCTACTGAGGCCTTCATGCAGAGGAACAAGTTCAACGTTCTGGAATGGCCATCTCAGTCCCCACACCTGAATATTATTGAAAATCTGTGGTGTCACTTAAAGAGAGCTGTCCATTCTCAGAAACCATCAAACCTGAATGAACTAGAGATGTTTTGTAAAGAAGACTTGCAGCTGTAATTGCAGCAAAAGGTAGTTCCACAAAGTATTGATTCAGGGGTAGCTGAATACCTTTACACACCACACTTTTCAACATTATTTGTAAAAAAATGTTTTGAATCATGTATAACTGTCTTTCCACTTCACAATTATATACCACTTTATGTTAGTATGGATGGATAAATGGACATTCTCTAACAATTCATGTCAACACACACATATCATACGTCATTTTTTTCAACAAATTAATTAACATGTTCCATTGTCTTAAATGTAAATATTTATATACAGAGCTTTATCATTTAATAACTTTTACTTCATACAGCAGTGCAACAGGTTTAGCTATTTTTAAGTAACTTATATGAGATTTCCACGTCAGCTTTTCATCAATGACGACACCCAGAAACTCCACCTCACTAACTCTATAAATCTCAATACTGTCAACTCTAAATGGAACCTCAGTAATTTTTTTTCTATTACCAAAACACTTGCCAGCAAAGATGTGGATGAAACAACTACAAATTGTCTCTATTTCAATGTTCGGACAAGAAAATCATCTTCATCTCTGGGGAACTATTTTATAAACATTACCCTCATACGGGACTGTCCACAGGGAGGCGTAATCTCCCCCTGTGTTGGCTCCTGATTGTCAACACTCTACTGAGTTGAACATACGCACATAACTTGGTCATTCTTATATAAGGTTTCAGCCTGGGCACTGTATGTAACCTAATGCAGCAGGGACTAAATATTGTATCCAGATGGTGCAGAGAACAGGACCTTTTGGTCAATCCAAACAAGACAGAATTGATTCTTTTCACTCATAAGAACATGTTGGGGTGGCCAGAGTGATGTTTATTCATGTGCAACAAATGGCCTGCCTGAGCATCACAGGTTCCATCACAACAATACGGCAGCCCTTAAAGTCCTACTGGACCTGGCTCCACTAGATTTACATATCTGATGCTACATTCATACCGAACGCGTCTTGAGCTGCAGGAACGGCCGGTTTACATGCAAAATCATGGTGGATGAGCCTCTAGCACTAGAAGTCCCAGAGAAGGGTCGTTTAATATTTCTACCTTTGGAACCCAGAGAGGGATCGATTGAGCTCAAGGATTTTAGCTCACATTCTATATCAGCTGTGAACAGGTGCTTTTGTTTTGAAAATAAGCAATATGAGGGCTATTTGTTGCCTTTTGTTGTTCATATGGCTGCAGCTGATCCAGACACCCACCACGCCTGATAATATTCTCACTCTGTTTCTCAAGGGCTCCTGTTTACAAGTTTTTGCTCTGAAGATGTGGTGTGTTGCAAAGAACATAACTGGATGCCACTGTCTTTTCAGAGCTACAGTAAAAAATTGTAAAGGAACGCGAAGGTTTCTTTAAAGCTCAGTGTCGTTTCGGGGAGAGCAATGTGCCCACTTACGAGGAACCCACTCATATAGGTTCATCCATCCCCACTCACCATAACCATATTTAAAACCAACAGCTCAGGAGCTGGGCACAGGTGTTTGTGAGTGTGTGTAGATGAAAAACTTTATCATATAAAAGAACAAGTGTTATTACATTTTTGCTTTTTAAATTCATTTTGTTGCATTGAATCAGAGATTTAAAATTCACAATTGATTTTAAACTAACAGTTTTTTTTATTTGTTTGCTTTTTTGTGTGTGTGGGAGGTAAGAGTGACCCGCAGGTCAAGTGTGACCCACAGGCTGCCAGCTGAATAGTCCTGGCCTACAGTATTTTTACAAGCTCATTTTTATAGTTAAAGTGAATATTTAGAGAATAAAATCAAATGTTGGGGCAGCATGGTGGCTCAGTTTTTTTATTTAACCTTTATTTCAACAGGCAAAACATTAAGAACAGTTTCTTATTTGCAATTTTTGGCCTGAGAGTGCAAAAATACTTAAGTTACAGTGGTGGGCAGCACTAATCTAAAAATTTGTTGCGCTAACCCTAAAGCACTAACTTTAATATTTAGGACCCCTATTTCTAAAGCACTAACTTTAATATTTAGGACCCCTATTTCTAAAGCACTAACACTAACTAATTAGCAAAAGCTAATTAAAGCACTAAAAACCCAGCTGTCCCATGGAACATCCCTCAGAATCAACATGAGACAATATTTTCTGTGTGCAAAATATTGTTAATATTTCATTCAGTGTAGTGGTTCCCAGAGTTGGGGTCAGGACCTCTTTGTGGGTCACAAAACATCAAGTGAGTGCCCCCAGATAATTTCAGATGACAATTTAAATGTTCAATTTAATTTAAATGCAAAAAAATGCTACTGGAATATTTTCATCATGATTATTGCAATTTTTTAATAATCATAAATGAATAAAAATTTGCATCAAAGTTACCAGGTTTGTTTATAGTCATTATTCCCATGTTTAACTGTTATTAGCAAAGTTTGCATACATAAACAAGTAATGTATGGGGTTATGAGTGTCTGCAACTGTTATTTTGTGGGTCAAAAGCAAAAAAGTTTGAATTAGTGCTTATAAATTTAGCCCATAAATTTAGCAAGTGCTAATCCACTAATGAATTAAGAAATTAGCAAAAGCCCTAAAGCACTAATCAGGAAATTAGTTCCCCTATTAGTGCTTTAGTGCTTAGGGCAGGGGTCTGCAACCTTTACGATCAAAAGAGCCATTTCTGCTCCTCAATTCACTAATAAAATGTGTACGGAGCCGCAAAACAAGCTACAACTGTGATTATCAACTAGTGGTTCGCTGGCCTTTTCAAGGCCTTTTTGGGAACCTTTACGGTCAGTGGAGGTGACCTTATAAAACTAAAAAAAAATTTTTTTTTATTTTATTTATTATTAAAATACACATCAGGACAAATAAAAAGACCACATTCATTTAAACAAGAAAAATACTCAATATAGTTTATACAGAATTTCATAAAAATAAGTACAGCTGAATTATTCAGGCATTTTTTCTAATTATTATTGTGTAGTCTTCAAATTATTCAAAGGTAATTCTGATGGATTTGAGAGAAAGACCATAGAAAGAAGTTGGATTATTTAAGTAAACAACAGGCTAGCATGAGCTAACAGGTTTTACTTTTGTAATATTAGTATTGATCACGTTTGCATACAAATTGATTTCTGTTGTGGGTATAAAAACAAACAAACAAACAAACAAACAAACAAACAAACAAATATATTCTGTTAAGTTTGGTCACATTTTCAAAGAGCCACTGCAGAGGGACCAAAGAGCCACACGTGGCCCCAGAGACCACTGCTCAGTTGGTAGGGCTGTTGCTTCGCATCAAGAAGGTTGTCAGATTTAATCCAAGCCCAGGACCTTTCTGAGTAGAGTTTGCATGTTTTCTTCATAAGTTTCCTTCGGGTGCTCTGGTTTCCTCCCACAGACCAAAAACATGACTGTTAGATTAAATGGTAACTCTAAAATGCCCCTAGGTGTGAGTGAGAGAGTGAATGGTTGTTTCTCTCTATGTGTGGTCCTGTCATGGACTTGTGACCTGTCCAGTGTGTACCCCATCCCTGGGCACTAGTGGCGACCTGTGATCCTGAAAGGAAGAAGCAGGTAAAGATAATCGATGAATGTTTAATGTTTCAACCAGTCAGATTTCCCTTTAACCTTCTTGCCTTGCTTAATACAGCAAAACAATACATTTGTAGTGTGTGAATGTCTTAATAATATGGGATTTTTAAGAATTTATTTGAACTGTAAATTTATTTTTCTGAGTGGATTGATTAACTGACAACATGACTGAAAAACTTTATCGGGTGCACAAGTTTGAAGTCATGATGTATTTTCTCTAACCTACAAAGGGTTATATCATTACCACACCAGGCTTAAAGCCCTGTCACACTAGACAACTTATGTAAACATTTTTTATGTCTAAATTTTGTTCGAAGTACATTACGTACACGCCGAAAAGAAGCTTCCTGTTGATTTTTTCAATTCCATCTTCAGTGTAGATGTCTTTAAAATGTTCATAAGTTGTCTAGTGTGACTGGGCCTTTAGCTCAACAACTGACCAAGTTAGAGTTGATTTTGTGTTCGCTGAGGTCAGTCATCTGTGGCGATCATCTTGAATCGAGTTGACACCAAAACTTAATCGGTTGTAGACAGGCATCCAGTGATCACTTCCTGAGAGTTTAATTAAAAAACACCCAGCTGTTCATGACAGTTTTTGCCAACATCCATCCATCCATCCATCCATTTTCTTCCGCCTATCCGGGGTCGGGTCGCGGGGGCAGCAGCTTCAGAAGGGAGGCCCAGACCTCCCTCTCCCCAG
>NW_013952666.1:352482-356424 GCF_001266775.1 Austrofundulus limnaeus
ACATATTATAATATCTAATATCTATACTTTTATTCCTGAAATTTTATTTTAAATAAAGTTTGAACATTAGAGGCTATTTATATAAGCTGTAAAGCCTTCAGTGTGAAGGAGACGGGCTCTGCTATTGAACGACGCTCCCTAAGCTGTGGCAGTTTCAAGGGGCCCAAACTGGGCGTTTCTGTGCTGCAACTTTAAATAAATATATAAATAAAGAAAGTTTTGCTCTTGCGTTTGTTTTGACCAGCAACTACCACTGCACGACGACAGAAGTGACTTACACTCACATACACAAACTTTTTTTTATTAAGTCGCTTCTGGACTTCTTCTTTTCGAGCGTTTATGTCGTAAAGCGCAAACCGCACGCTGCAGTCCTTGACTTTGTGTTTCTAGCGATAGTTTACGTAACTTACGTAGTCACCGTAAAAACACATATTCGCGTGATGAACGCACATTTTACCCAGTTGACAGCGGTGTGTGAAGAAGAAAGTTTATTGAAACGTTATGAAGGGAGTATTTCGAGCCAAAACGAGTTCGGCGTAACTTTTTGAGCAACTTTGCTCCAGCGAGCTCAAGGGACCGTCGTCGAATGTGTCGCCCCGCCGAGGCGGAGCGTGGCTCGCGGCCGTCGCCCCGCTCTGCGCCACTTTAAGCGGGGAGGAGAAGGAGGAGGGGGGAAGCCTTGAAACCTCCATGTTTGTATCTTGAAATTGCGGAGCGGAGCCGAGCACCATATTGAAATCAGAGTTGCCAACTCTTTGAACAAATGTTTGAGAACTTTCGGCCTCCAAGCGGCTTTCCGAGCGGACACGGGCACTTCGGGCGGCGTCGCAGCGACGATGGACGCGCTGTGAAAGGGCGACTCGTCGCGGCGCTTTCCGGTGCGGTTTTAACGCATGTTGTTGAAAAGTTCATGCGGCGCCAACAAGACGAAAGAGAAGTCGGCGAACTACCCGCAGCTTTAAAAGCGTGAGTTCGGCACTTTTTTTTCTTTCCTCCCCCCCTCTCTGTCGTCTGGAGCGGACCTGGAGGTGATGGACAACCCGTCCTCGGTGATCACCCAAGTCAGCCGGGATGAAGAGGGCAGCAAAGCGGCAGGAGAGAGGGGTGAGTGTCCGAAAAGAACAACTTCTCCGCGGTTAGGAGGGGGGGAAAAGTTTTTAATCCGCTCCTCCAGACTCTGAAACTGGGAGGTTTGACGCAGTAATCTGCTTACAAAACATCACAGACGACTCTGCGGCTCTAATAGATAAACAAAGAAAAAACATTAAAATATGTGTTTGTTGTCAGTTTGTTGCTGCGGCCCTTTGGCCTCATTAAAGTAGGAAATGACTCCAGGACAAAACAACACTTTGGTTTTACTGACAGCTTTTAGACTTTTAGCAGTAAAAACGTATATATTTTTCTGACTTTACATGTGAAATCTCATCTGTGCATGCGTTTAATACACTTTGCATTAGTGTTGAATTTGAATTATTCACCATCTCCTGCAAAAACATTACTTTTGACTAATACATTTGGTTTTCATTAACATCATATAAATCATCAATTCATCTATTTCAGGAAAATTGAATAAATTCATAAACATATTTTCTCTCTTAAATGAAGTTTTAATATTCAGATTTTCTTCAATTTTTATTGTTTGTTTACATTTTATCCACAGCATGATTTGTACCTTTTTTATACATAACATAAAATGACCAGTGTAATTTAGATGTATATATTTTACAGACTGATTTAACTGAGTTGTTATTAGGGTTGGGCGATATTGGCAAAAAAAATTAATCATGATTAATTGTGGTATTTAGCCGATAACGATTAATTTGACGATTAATCCCCTGGAGTCCCTGGACACCCTTATTTCCTGGTCACATGACCAATTTAGTGGGAAAGATTTGCTATTTGTAAAAAAAAATCCAATTGTGTGAAAATTACAGATTTCAGGCTATACAACATATTTTAAATTGTGTTGATAGANGTTTTCATTAACATCATATAAATCATCAATTCATCTATTTCAGGAAAATTGAATAAATTCATAAACATATTTTCTCTCTTAAATGAAGTTTTAATATTCAGATTTTCTTCAATTTTTATTGTTTGTTTACATTTTATCCACAGCATGATTTGTACCTTTTTTATACATAACATAAAATGACCAGTGTAATTTAGATGTATATATTTTACAGACTGATTTAACTGAGTTGTTATTAGGGTTGGGCGATATTGGCAAAAAAAATTAATCATGATTAATTGTGGTATTTAGCCGATAACGATTAATTTGACGATTAATCCCCTGGAGTCCCTGGACACCCTTATTTCCTGGTCACATGACCAATTTAGTGGGAAAGATTTGCTATTTGTAAAAAAAAATCCAATTGTGTGAAAATTACAGATTTCAGGCTATACAACATATTTTAAATTGTGTTGATAGATAAATAAATTACAGAACTTTATTTTTAATGTTCGTCATATTTGAAGTGGAGAGGAGCAACAGCTGGTGGCATTAATCGTATTAATCATCAAATGCCAAAAAGTAATCGATTAATGTTTTTCTGATGATTAATTGCACACGATACGATTATGCCCATCCCTAGTTGTTATTAGTAACTTTTTCTGCAGACAAATGTCAAACAGGAAGTTAAAGGTGCAGCCAGCTTCTTGCAGCCCAGGGGGCACAAACTTTATTACACAGGGGGGGGGGGATTTAAAATTTGGTCCAAGCCAGGGGCTAATTTCTGTCAGTACTTACTGAAAAAATGTTATGTAAGAAATTATTCTTTTGGAGTCACAAATGGCCCTTTTCCAAATTGTGTTTATGTAGCATTTAGAACAGGGGCGCCCAAACATTTTCCCCAAGAGGGCCAAAATGAGAATCTATCTGGGGCAGCGGGCCAAATGCAGTGATATAATACATGAAATACAAATACTATTTTAGTAAAGTCCTTTATTTTGTAACGATTAAGCTAGCAGCCAGTTTGGTGGCCTGCTTTTGTTTTAGTCTGGGTACTTGGAGAAAATCTGCCATATCCTCAAGTAGCAAAGGTTCATGGGAAATTTCATAAATTGATAAAATATGAGTTTTGCTGGCCTTATAAAGTGTGCAAATCTTACATGTAGGGTTAAATCTAATTTAAATGTCACCTTTTGCTTGTATTTCACATTTCATATTTACCGTAATCTTAATGTATCAAAGGTAAAGTAAGAACCATGAGTGAAGACTATCTGTACCACAGCCCCTTATAGTTATTGAGCCAATGGATGGAATGACAAAGTGGAAATACTTTTTCTACATAGGATGACAGGTACCTAGTAACAATGTCAAATGCTGGTGGGCCAAATCAAATGGCTTGGCGGGCCAAATTTGGCCTGCAGGCCCCACTTTGGGCTCCTCTGATTTAGAACAAACATTAGCTAACAGTAAAAAAAAAAAAAAAGGCTTGATTTGAAAACCAGCTGTCATGAGAAGAATGCAATAAATACAGTGCTGAGATGAGAAACCATAAAACTATTTCACATATAAAGCATTATCTTTGCATTCAGATAAAATGTTAACAAGGCTCCTTGACTTTGACATGTTTTAGCCCTTAGTCATGATTTTTTTTTTGTTTTGTTTTGGAGTGAGAATCTTCATTATGTTGCATATTTGACCTATTCTGAGAAATTAGATATTTTCTTATACACTACTCAAAAAAATAAAGGGAACACTTAAACAACGCACGCTAAGTCCAAGTAAATCAAACTTTTGTGAAGCACATTCAACTCTGTACAGAACAAAGTACTCAATGCGAATATTTCATTGATTAAAATCGGGAGTTAGCGTGCGTTGTTTAAGTGTTCCCTTTATTTTTTTGAGCAGTGTATTTGTATGTATGTATGTATGTATGTATGTATGTATGTATATATATACACACACACACACACACACACACACACACACACACA